>NW_019102182.1:147103-402103 GCF_001856785.1 Myzus persicae | reverse complement strand
AGTGCAGGTGTATATATTTTAATACGCTCGCTAGTAACTTAACGCGTTATAAACAATAATAAAAGTCGTAAGTTTACATTATATTATCACATTATTACAACTATACTCATGTTTACTATGTACGTGGATCCCAGGGTGGGTGGAGTGAAGGGTACAAGTGTGCGTCGTAAATTATGTGTACGAAAACTGTGCAGGTATTCATTCGAATATTATTAATCATCGCCGGTTTCGTAAATATTATTAATCATCGCCGGTTTCGTAAATATTGTGATAAATATATAATATAATAATATGTGCTTATTTACACAGTGAGCGTTGGGCTGCAACTTAACTAATACCTAATATTATTATATTAAATATTTAAACGTTTAACGCACGTGCCGTAAAAATATTAAATTATTTGGTCATGTTATATATTGACTATACACTTCGTCTATGTTGGAATAATTCAAGGCTGAGCAAGTCAACTAGTTTTAGTTCACTCGCTAAGTCAAATTGTATGTTAAAAATTAGTTACCTTTTTTTTAACTTGTACAGTTTTCAAGTTGATTAGAAAAAATTTAACTTGACTCAGTTTAGAGTCAGTAACTTTTTTTCATATAAAATGTATAGTATAGTAATTTATTGTGCCTTTTGAAATATTGATAAATACAATTAAAAAAAAAAAATGTAGGTTCGTATGTATTGAAACTAATTGAATTATATTAATGCATTTTTGGTCTCAGATTTCACAAAAACAAAATCTTCGCAGAAAAAACATTTTTGGATCCATATTGTATTCTTATCACTTCTATACATTGCAATCGTACAATGTATCATATTAAAGTGAACTGATTTATGTACGAATTCTAACATTGCCGTTAGGAGTAGTATAATTTTAAGTACCTTACAATGAGAACTTCACGGCAATAATAAGTTAATTATTGTTTAGCTAATGCGTTACGGAGGAATAAAATGCACTAAATGTGCTTAGAGATACGAATGTATACAATTCTGTGCATCAATACAATATTATTATATTATGATGATTACGAAAGAGATTCGTTTGGTATTATATAATATTATATTATACTAGCCATTTATCATATATTATTATATATTATATTATTATATAAGCTGTGCATACAAAATAAATTAGAAAACGTGACTGGCAAATGAGTGATATTATGTACTTATGTACACCGCATACTAATTTGCTTTGTTTTATTCGGACGGCCTGTTTAGCCTATTTGCTATATGTAATCAGATTGGGGGTCTAAGGCTTTTGCAGAAAGTGTTCGTTGAATATTTTTTTGTTGGGTGTTAAAGAGCATATATATTTTGTAGATTGTTCTTCGTTTGTATTTGTCCGAAATAGCAGTCCCGATAATCGTATTTGGTGTCTAACGATTTATTGAATATTTCGGAGGATATATTGTTGGTCCGTGTAAGAAATCGCTTTTAATTAACTTATCGACGTTATTTTATGCTTTTAATGGTTTTTGCAATCTATCTGAGCACAATCTCGTTCTCAACAACTTTGGCATGCCCACCATTGTTCTGGTCTATATTTTTGAGACGAATTCTAGTTGACGCCATCATTGTGACTCTGTCACGTTAGGTTTACAGGCTGAGCTGACGAAACTGCTAGAAAAAGTGTGATGTACGCTCTTGAGATTATGCGGACGTGTTGTAGCTTCTTTTGGGCAAAGCGTTCATCGTATTTGTATGGCTCTTATGGATAAAGTTTGTAATAATTATTGTAGTACCTCATTTGTGTTGTTTTGACCATCTATTTGCGATCTCCTCGGTTCAATTTTCGGGATTCTTAATGGTTTTGTGATGCCGAACATAACCTACTGATTTTAACGGGTTGATTTTCAGTCATTAGATTATTCAAATACTACTCGTAATTCCTTTTGTTTCTTCAGCGACACCTTGCTATAGTGGAACTAGTATCGAGAGAAGGGCGGGGGTGCGCACAACTAGTGTGTTCTCTCACTGAACAGAGCATATAGGCTTATAGATATCACTATTATCACTTATCAGTCATCACCAGTGCACCTCGTTATTGAGTAGGTCGCTGTAATGTCTGTGATAAATTGCAATTCAGCGATCAACCATTTTATTTGAAAAAACAATCCTAAGCAGAAACACATGTGCCAGATTAGGACCAGACTCTATTTCTAAGAAGTGTTTTAATGTTCATTGCATACATTATTATTGATAGTTCAATTAGTAGTTAATTTTTCTATAATTAATGTGGTTGGTTGAAAAATGTTTTCAAAAAATAAATCATCAAATAGTATGTGATATTCATAATAATTATTATAAAGAAGACATATTATAATGTATTAATATTATCACAAACGTACCTACCTATAAGTCCATACCAAAGTGGGTAGTGGGTACCTACCGTAAGATTGTGTGAAAGGATACGTGGTAAACATAACTTAAAACTCAGGTTTATACAGTAAAATCTGTCTTGTACGGAATTACACGGGACCAATAAAAATTTCGGTTTTAGGCAGGTTTCCATACAACTGAATAAAAAGGAAAATTCCGTAATATATGGTTATAATATTCCGCACAATTAAGGTTGTAACATTTTCCGGGCAATAATAAAAAATATCATAGGCTACAAATCATAGGCCTAAACTTAAACAAATCTTTGAAGACATTATAAGAGCAAATACAACGATACGGAACGACAGGTAAACTACGACTACGGTGACGATAATAAACATTAAGCACTGATGTGTAGGTTCAAGATAAAATGTGCTTATCTGTGGATACGTATTAATCACTGACCTTAATAATTGTTTAGAAGCAAAATAAATTAGGGTATCAAAAATATTTTTGTTCTTTTTATGATGTGTTTTTCCGTGTATATGAGGTGTATATGATTTGCGGGACCATTGCTTTCCGTTTTACGTTAGATAGGTTCCGTTTTATCAAGGGTTTAATCCTACGTTAAATTATAGAAATCACAACAAAAAACCGAAATCGTTGATACTAAAAACTTGTGATGCGTAAATATTCCCGGTTTCTGCAGTAAATTATTTCCAATTAGTTGAGGAAATACTATCTAAAAGCTTTTACCAGAAACCACCTTCAAATTTTAAAATGTATTAATGTTTTGATCCAAAACGCGATGACGGACACAATAAAAATAAACATAATAATAATTGTGAAACCAAAGCGTATATTCATCTCTCGGCTCGGAATCTAAAATTAATTAAATACTATTCATGCGTCAGCCATCTATACACTACATATTCAGAAATCACGGTTAGTGTCATTAAATAATTATTATTTTATAACTTAAAATTAATATTTTGACATTTAAAACTTGAAAGGTATGACAACGGGCTCGATAGTTAGTCATTTTAATTACCTATAAGAGTAATGTATGTGTACACGTTTTACGAGTACAAATTTAAAGTTTGATTATTTCTATTTTTGCATGAAACACGTTTAGTGCATTAGGATGACATTTATAGTAATAATAATAATAACAACATACGTATACTACTATGCATATTATATATTTTGGTACCCGTAAAAAATCATTTATACTACACATTTTGTGCGTACACGCTCTAATAAACTTCAAATTCACATTTCGTATTATATTTTACTATCATAAAAAATTAAAAACCATGTTAGGTACGGACACGCACATTGGCGCTGAAAATATATCGCACAAATATTGTAATAGCATTTTATTATTTGTTTCAAACGTCGACGCTGTTAATGTTTAATACACGCATTTTCGACCAGGAAAATAAAGCTTTACGATTAATTTAATGAATTCCATGAAGATATTAATATGTTCAGTAAATTACGCATGTAGAATGTAAATATAATGCATGTGTATAGTTATACTCATATATATATATATATAGGTACCTATATACGTAAACATTTTTATATAATGTTTCAATTGAATTCTGCTGTCATAATATTTGTAAAACAATATCATATGACATATTATATGGTTACACCACTACTGCAGTTGAGTATAACGTATTATACATAACATATGTATGAGTGTATAAATGTTAAATCGACCATGAACAATAATTACCCGTACGTTTGTTACTCGGGGGTAAATAAAACCAAGATGGGCAATACACCTGAGGTATAGATATTAGTAATAAGCACCTTTTTTTTCTCACATGTATCCCATTGCAAACATAAATAAACGCATGTGAAATTACGATTTTAATATCATTAATACCTAGCCCCTCTAAAATAACTGGTTCAATCTGTCCAAACTCTAATCGTACGTATTTTCGAGTAACATCAAAATAAACTATGTATCGAGTATATTTTGATTCTACAAGCCTTAGCGGCTCACCCATACACTTAAAAAGTATAATGAAAATGAAAATGTGAAAATGTGTCTTTTAAATATATTATATAATAGCTATTACTCGTGGCTTCTATACTGATACTCTTACGAGTTACGAATGCTCCAGAATTCCAAATAATGTGGAAGGTTTCGTGTCAATAGATCAAAAGCTGTGGATTTGCATATAATATGCCTGATTTAGTTCAAAATAACCTGACTAATCAGTGATCATATCTGTATATTAGCTGACTCCCTATTATAATATTAAAATCTATCGTTTCGTTTTGCTTATGTTAAAAATATTCTCAATTGTTTTTTGTCAAAATCTAAGTTTTTTTTTTTTTTAATTTATAAATCTCAACCATACATTTTGCTTTATACATTCTAATACCTGTTTGACATTTATATAAAATAGCATCATTGTTAGACTAAATGACAAAATATAATACAATACAAACATTATATTTAATCATAATAACTAGTATTATACTATTATCTGGTGTTTAACTCATACTAACGTCATGTATTATCTGTAATAATTTACAACTTTTCATATTATGTATAGATATCAATAAACAAAAAGACATTCGATTTTCATGAGCTGAAACGAATTCAATTGTGCCACTCTATAGCGATATGTAAGGGTTGAAAAACGAAGCTACAAATCCTCCCAGAGTCTCATAGAATTTATCAATATAAAATATAATATTGAATTCAATCCGGTAGTTTATGAGTTTATAGAAGACAAAGAAACATTCATTTTTATATAAGTAGTTATTAGTTAGTCATTATTATAAGATAATTTATATAATTTCTTTAATTGTTACGTTATGATCGCACCTAATTAATATATAATTTAATATTAGTTTATCTATGATTGTACTTAACTATAATAATTTATTTTAATTTTTTTTAATGACAACCTACATTTTTAATTTGATATTCCGGAGCATAATTATTTTCCTGAAAATTTCAATACATATGATTCAAACTTATTAAGAGGGCGTAAAAAGTTATTATATTATTAGGGAGTATAACTTATAAGTACCTATTGAAAGTTTATCTGAGTGGAATAGTGAATAAACATTTTTCGGGTTCCCTAGCTTACTTCAACGGGCTCGTCTTCATTTTGAATACATATAATGAACTATGCTAGTACAAAATCTGATTTATACATAGAAATTTTCTAAAACTTAAGTACAAAACTATAACTTGAATTCCAGAAAATCGTTTTTTACTTTTTCACCGTCATTTCCCGATCTTTTTTCTCACACATTTGTCAAAATTCTTTAAAAATCTAAAAATAACATCTCAAAAGCATTAACAAGCAAAATTTGATACCAAAAAAAAATGGTGGACACTACACGTCATGAACGATGTTAATCAAGTCTTCTGGTCGAAAAGTTGTTCACAGAGAAATAAAATCAACAAATATTATTGGATAACCATCACGAGTTCCCTTCAAAAATTATTGAAAAAAATATGAATAGGTAATTTTCGAGAAAATGCACATTTACCTTCCTACCATCCTTTTTTTAAAAAATAATGTAGTTATCGTCGTGGAAAAGTAATCATATATTAATATTTTACAAAACGCGTAGAATAATAAATTATTATCATATAAAATCATAATTTATTTATATTGTTGCATATTTATATGTAATAGAGACTGTCTATTCCAAAAAAACGCGTCGTACAGTCCGAGATTGAGTTATCCGGGAACAAAATTTTAAAAAAATGGAAAAAAGTCCCGCGGGGGCACGAGAAACTAGAACGAAAATGAACGACCGACATACGGTTCCCATGGCGTCCATTATTATTATTATTATTATTATTATTATTATTATTTTATATTATTGTAGTAGAAACAGAATCCGTTTCATTATAATTCAATACTGCGCCATATATACGCTCTGTATATTCAGCGAACACACTTACAATAAAATATACTCTCATAATGTAGATAATGTGCGTGTATATGATATTATGGTGTATAATATTATTATATTTGTATATTTGTATATTATGTTATGCTTGTCCCTGGGATGCTATTGAAAACCGCCCGTTTGAGATAATTGTTTCGCGAAAAAATTTCCTTTTCCTTGGGTACACAAATAATATAATATACATAACACGAGTGCAATTATACGCATATATAATATAACTATAACACTCGTATTACGTATGCATGACCCCAGAAACAGTCTCACAGCTCAAAATGGTTCCGTGAAACAAAATCATGTTAATTATAAAAATTAAAACCTAGACAAAAGGGCGTATAATGCTTCCATAACCATAATATTATAATATAATACAATATTATGGTATATTAATATCTAACTATATTTTGACTTGAGTATGGGCACGTACCATACCTACAACAATACCAAGGACGTAGCTAGATATTTCATCGGAGGGTGCGAGTGTCTATCCTAAATATTAATTTTTTTTGTGTAATGATTATACAAGTATTGCACTAATTTTTCCATTGAAACTCATAAAAATGTTTTCAGTTTATATTGTATTGTGTTCAATTATAATTAAAAAACATTAAATATTTATCCACAATCCTTAAATAACCATGCGTGAAATGACATAATATGATTCACTCCATGCATATATATATTATAGAATATTAGCAAGTCTGCGTACTATGTTCCTGTGCGTAACTTTAATAGAAAAACTGTAATTACGATTCTCGCGCAGAACGNAATATTAGCAAGTCTGCGTACTATGTTCCTGTGCGTAACTTTAATAGAAAAACTGTAATTACGATTCTCGCGCAGAACGACATTATAAGTGCAACGTTTTGAGGGACGAGGTATTTTAACAATGAAACTGTATAATGTTTTTGTCATTAAAAATGGTTTTTATTTGCCACGATTTTCTCAAAAAAATACTGAACATTTTTTAGAACGTTGGAAATAACCGCACACTAACGAGCCGTAAAACATAGTATTATAGTAACTGTATACAATTCTTTACCGTGCGATTATGTTTAAGCGTTATGGAAAATACGTGTGCAAGACAGTTTTAAAAGAATTTTCCGCAAGTAAAGCATATTATTATTGTGTTGTAGATACATTTTCAGAATTTTCATAATTCATTATTACAAAATAATACACAAAACAAATTTTGCATATATGAAACCTTTTTTTCCTAAGTATGGCCATGATATTATTATGTCTTTGTTTCTCACTCCGCTTCCTCGCCACACGCACCCCTGGGCCGATATAATCTGAGATATCGTGGAGACTGTCGCCATATGTACATACATATATGGCATAATTACCTTAATTGCTATTATACAATTTTGTAAAACGAAAATCCAATTATTATTTTTATAGTATAACGTAATCCGACCTCCACGCGGCGGAGGCGCGACGTCAATCGCGTTACACGAGAAACGACTCTTCCGCATCGTCATCAATAATATCGGTTAAAAAACACGACCACTATTCGTATAATAATATATAAGTTTTAATGCCGGGAGACTAGTCGCACATGGGCGTCAGATTACAGAAATCGGGCGAACGATGGATATAATGAGATGAATATAAAAAAAAAATCATAAACGAAAAATGATTTGTCGAAAAGTGAAAAGCTAATCAATAGGGAGAGGATGGAAAATGAAATCGATAGTGATATCGAAGAATAAATAATATGGTCTATAATATTTGAGGTAATAATTCTTCTCGCGAATTTTATTCGCTAATCGATAGTTTTTATACCAACGTAGTGATGATAAACTGTTCAGAGTCGCGCTTTCCGAGAAAAATTGCTATCCACCGACCGTAGTTACTCAAACATTTTTGGCCATCATTGAAATTAAGGATTTCATGCACTGAGTCACTAGTGGCATAATTATGGTAGGAATGGATCCCCCTCCATGATCTTTTGTTTTACTATTTTGCTTCCCAAGGAAATATAAGTTCAGGGAAGTATTTCTATAATATTATAGATAAAACATCTTGCAGTCGGTACTTGACAGTTGACGTACTTACAACTGTTAAAAAATTATAAACGACGAGTGGGTAACGTCAATAATTGCAATAATAATCAATTCGGATTCGGAGAAATAAACAAATGGGATATTCTAAATATTTATACTACTTATATTGTATTGTGTGCAATTAATAATATTTAATAGCGAATAATATGTACCCCGCACACGATCATTTTTGAGAATATAATACGCATAAAATAATAATCTAAAATAACGTTCAGCCTTCAACTTTGAAACTTAAATACGCCACTGGGAGACACAGTGCTCCCACAAAACACCCACCGCGAGTGATTCTGTCAGAATCCCTTAGCGTACACAATATAATATTATATATCATCATAATAGCACGTACCTACCTTTACAATTTGAATAAATAATAATTTCCTATACGATCGGGATAGGTTATGTAAAGAAGGGTTCGGGACTTTTTGCACTAAAAATGATTGAAAAATGAATATGAATACGAGTTAAAAATTATCGAAAAAAGATCTGAAATAATTATTACAAGAAAAGAAAACCGGTCGAACGGTATAACATATAAAAATATGAACTCATATCATAATATTTTAGGCTACTGTAACAAATGCCTACACATTATTTTGAATACGGCCTCTTTTCTGTAAAATATGCAAAAAAATTATTCAGAAAAAAATTGTATTTTATTTCACTGTTCCGTTACAACTAATTTTGTATCTTGCCTAGAATTATATTCTACGAACATGTCCTAGAGGAAATAAATATATAAACCCCCGTGACAAATGATACCAAAATACATGGAACCACCGTCGTAGGGCGAGTGCTAACAGTACCTGTGTACGATAAATATGCTATTATGGTTATGTGAGATTCTCGAAGAACACGCAGCAGCCGAAAATTGATTTCCCGGGCAGTAGCCCGTGGTCGGGGCGGTGAAACGCAATTAACATTTCCACCACGTAATTATTGTTATCACGCATAGGCACGTAAATGCACGTTACGAAGCATCTATAAATAGCATACACTATACATAATACTATCAACACGAGGGTGCGTCGTGCAAATTTATCTATATCACGCACTGTCATTATTGCTCATTAGACCGCCTGCGCAACTCCAAATTCATCATTTTTCAGTTACACTTGAATTCAGTTAAAACGAGATGAAAAGGTTCAGTGAAAACGTGCCGTAAACGCGTAACACACCACTTTTATAAAATAGTTTTTAATTTGTATGTCGTGTAATTTTCCCAGAAGTAGGACGCTGTTTTGTGAATTAGTGCCTTCGGTGGAATTACCTA
Organism: Myzus persicae; assembly: GCF_001856785.1. NCBI lineage: Eukaryota > Metazoa > Arthropoda > Insecta > Hemiptera > Aphididae > Myzus > Myzus persicae. The sequence goes on along the minus strand of NW_019102182.1, from coordinate 392,485 downwards.
TGCACATTATTAATTTATTCATTTCATAATATAACAGCAAAAGCCTAAATTCAAGACCACCACATTTCGGTTGATGGCATTGTTCAATTTTATGCAAAATAATGTTAACATATCTAATAATTTGGAGCCATATTTAAAGTCGTGGCGTTTTCGTATTTTAAGTCTAAGTATATTAAAGTAAAATACATTTACGTAAAAGTTCCACATATATATATTATATATATATGGGAGAGAGTATTGCTGCAATCACATATTTCACTTTGACTATATTAATAAGCCTTTTATGAATTTACTAATAAACGGTAAACGTGTTTTTGGAATAATAATTATTATGGAGAGAGGGAGGGCGTATAGTCCCAAAGTGTAAACCTTCTTGAATTCCAGAACAAAGCAGTATACAAAACAATAAACGGCGAATTCTTCCGAAAAACAGCGAACAAAAGTAATATATGGATCTTCTAAGGTATTCGTATCACGATTGGCACGTTGGGACCAAAACTAAATAATTCGTGGTTTGTTTTTTTGTTTTTTTACAAGAATCATAATTGTAATATTGGTACGACTGGACTATGTTACTGCAGTAAACCAGTTGGATATTTGCAATCTGATCTTGGCCACAACCACTGCAGTGGCTGTCAAATTTTAAAGAACAACGTCTCTCCACTTGGTGATAGCAATGAGTAATATGTTATATAATTGGCTAATGTCAACGATCACAAATACCACTCGCCTCGAATGTCATTACTCGACATGACGTACCTACTATACTTTCGCCATTTCCGAAACACAAAAACACACTTTAAATATATACCAACACAATATATCATACATAAACGCATAGTTCAGAATACCGTGTGGAAGGAGCGGCGGCGCGCTGCAAATGCTTGCAGGGTAGACACTAAGTTTTTCTTTCTCGGAAGTCGTTTGTTTTAACTTGAGAAAAAAAAAGTCTAGTTCCATAACTTTATACTTCTCGTCCGGGTCGTGTACGTCAAATTCACTTTCGCGTATTTGTGCACCACACGCCGTTCACATGGTACGTATTAGCTGAGAATTAACTGTCCAGGGAAAACGAATGACGTCTCCGCACTCCAAAGGTTCGTTTTTCCCGTCATTTAGAAAATACCAAAAGGCGGTCGGAGTGGAATTTTTTCTCCTCTTTTTTCGACATTTATTGTCCCGTTAAATACTACAGTAACATAATGTTACTTTTTAGCCACGCTGATAAATTGATAAAGAAGACGTTTCCTGACGTTCGGAACACTATTTTTCACATTCTGCGGTGCCTATCGATAGAATATAAAACTCCGCCATTTTACTATAATACTTCAAGGTTTGAGAGAAAGAGAGAGAAAAGGGCAGCTGTCAGGTCAAACTTGGTAGAATTTATGAACTTATCGAACATATAAAACGTTTAGAATAGGTACCTATATAATAATAACAAACCCTTTTGAAGACATTCTCATTAAAAGTTTCGAAACAAAATATTTTATTTATTAAAATAAATAATTTGTTTTAAATATTATTATTTTTACTGTTGTATTAGCTTTGCCGCTTGGGATTGTTTAAATAGGATCATAAAAGTTTGAATGAATTGTAAAAGTACTTACCTATACAGCGACAATCAAATTAATTGTGAGCATGTATAAATATATCATCAGGCAATCCCGGAATAATATTAAAAATATTGTGATGTCACGGCCTGCTTGTTTAAATAAATATTATAAATATAATACCTATTAAAAAAATTTGTCTAACGATGTAAATATAATATTATGTAGGTAACATTATTACGCATAACTATTTCACTACGAAGTTCCCATCTTGTGATTCTTGTGGTCATTGTATATCTAGTATTATCATCTATTCATCTATAAATTAACCTAATATTACAATGTATAATCCAACGCTTGTAACATATACCTGCCCAAATTAAAAATTATTTTAAAACACATAATATGTATATGTACCTATATGTGGATACAATAACTCAAATCTTTTGTTATGCGCATCATGTATAATTTATGCTTATTCGTTAAAATTTAAATTTAAATCCATACAAATTAATACAAGTCGTGTTTTCTTCATTCCGAATAAATTAAAAGTAAAATATTATACACGACTTGTATTGATTGTTATTTTGGCCAGTAAGTATTATATATGGTAAGTTGAAAGATTAACACTCTTATACAGTGCATGGTATTATTATAATGAGCTTAGTAAATCTAATAAATGTACAGTAAGAGGATTATTTAATGCATATTGATTTTAAACTTTCAATAGCCAGCTATTATACACAATTAATTTTTAATTAACGCCGTCTAATTAAATGTGTAATCAACAATGTATGACTAGACCAAACCTGTATTGGCTAGACAACAACTGACTGACCTTTCAGGCACAGTACTGGCCACAATGGTAGCAAGTGCTACAGTAGTTCTGGAAAGCTAGTAATGGCAGCCAAGTGTTTGCTCAGTCCAGCATAATACAGGCGCCGAATGAATTGTGAGCAAAGGCCTGTCAGTGTGTGTGTCGTAGTCGTGCCAAGCTTTGGTGGGGTACTGACATATTATTATCATGGATATTTTATAAATTGTGAGCCAAAGCTAGTTCTTATCCAAGGACGAGTCGACAAATAACCAGGGCAAACTATTAAAACCAACCGCCCATCCCGAAAACTATTTTAACGTTATGTTTAAACTTTGAACTCTCATGATTCACCAATATCGTTCTTATTATATTCGTGTGCTCCTATACCAAATATCGCAAAAGTTTGACGCAAATAGTATGAATACATTATTTATTTATTTATTATTTTACTGGCGCACACTGCCCTGGTAGAATGTAAAAGGGGTCATGGGTTCGAAAATCATAAGTTCGAAAGCGGTAAGTTGGAACATCGAGTATATTTTTGAAAGATCAACTGTTCGAAAGGTTATACTTTCGAAAGGTCGTAAATGTTCGAAAATTCACCGTTTGCTCTGATATGAAATAATAATACCTATATAGACATTACATTTTATTGTCATTTACCTATTGATGTGTGCAAGTGTACACGTATATGCACGTACGGAGTACATCCCATAAATTCAGATATGAAGTATATATTATTATTATTTTACATTATTGGTTTACCTTCTTATAAGAAACATATAATCATTGTTTATTTTACCTGCTAATATAATTTACACCCGAAGTATTATATTTCCCCTTCTCTTCCTGACATGTAGTACACGCCGTTAAATCCGAGATTAAATCAATCCGAGAGTACACGATTCTGTTTTTATTTGTGTTTTTTTTAATTATTATTTATTTTTATTAATATTTTATCAATGAATCTATTCTTTAATAGTACTAAGAAAATATATGAGGAATCTTATACAATTTAAGTGTTTAGACTTTTTATTAGTACCTATTCATTACATTTTACATATTTTTTCGATTTATTTTTACACACGCAAAATTGATTATAAAAGTTAATAACACATTACATGATTCAATCTTTTGTAATTTAAAATTTTCTTTTACTGCCAAACAAAATAATAAACTCAATCATACTCTTTTCCCCGATTAATTTATTTCGGTTTGAAATATATAAACATTACTTAAACACTTTTAAGAAAAAAATAACCACCTAAATAGAGGCTGGAGTTATTATTCAATGGGTAAGGTAAAAATAATAGCCAAAGACCCAATATTCACTATTTTCATTTCATACAATAATAATGTAGACATAAGATACCATATAGTATCGTAATATATAACTGCATTATACGATTTTATGGTACCGAAAAAAAAACAGTAAAGTCAAACCCAATTAAGAGTGTTGACGATCGCATTTGGCCACGATAAAACGGCATGTCAACTTTGGTAGGAAATCTGAGGAAATCTTCAAGACCGAGGATAATATCGGGAAATCCAACTTTATGAACAATAAAACTATAATTATTTACGACCATGACCGATGGTTGAACGCAAGACTAAAGTAACTACATAATAATAATAACCTACATAACTCACTGATTTCGATCAATGTATCAGATAGCTGTTATTATTTTTCCACAACAAATACGTAGTAACATCTATATAATATAAGCGCGATTTGTGTGAAAATAAGTAAATATTACTATGGTCATACATTTGACTTGTTGAAATTGACTATCAGTTACAGGTTACATGGCGGCTGTCACTTAAAATCTACAATCCACACCATAGACAACTAATATTAATTTAATTTGTAAAATATTATAATAGGTATATAATAATAGGTACATAATAAGTACATAACCGATCGCAATAATATTGTTTTATTATAAATAATAATAATTGAGATATATTGAGGTACACGTTTTGTATTTGGAGGTAGAGGTTAAAATAATATGACTAAAAAAAATTGAAACTGGAGTCATAAGCTTCAGCTAACCAGGTCATTAGTATGTAGTAAGACTGTCGAAACGCACAAGGCAAGTTTATCCTTAACCCGTAGGTAGCTAAAGAACCTATGGTACTTTTGGACAGGGATAGAGGGATGCTTGAACACCCTCTCCCCAGAAACTTTTTAAGCGTCCCACATCGAAAAATTTAACAGTCCAAAAGCATATATCATAGACAGATAAAAAATTCATACCTCACGAGAATACAATATTTCATAATATTAACCCTTAGATATACCTACCTGCGTGTAATAGAGATTTGTTGGTGTCCGATGAATAACTTTGTACGAAGTTTTATTTTATCACCCTAACTACGGTATTCAAGTACGATGAAACATTATCATCGTATAATATGCTAACCGGTGGTTAGGTGCCGTACACAATGATATGATCCACATTCGTGTATCGATTTCCTCAGACGAACGTGTTCGGCATTATGATGATAATCGAATGGTCGGGATGGGGGCATGGTGGCATGAAATAAAGGTTTCCACGCAAACCTTCCACTGAACTCAGCGACCGAACGAATTTCGTGGAAAGCCAATTGTCAGTTACACCGGTCATATGCATAATAGAAACGTAAAATATTATTTGGAAAAAGGTTTTGAAAAAAATTCGGTGCGATGGTAGAAAAAATATGGTTAGGCTAGGACGGCGGGGGAAAGGCTAACCTGTTGATTTTTCTCCAAAAATCGTGTTTGACCGTGAGCACACATATGCACACTTACATGTGAGTCTGTACCCTATGGTCTATATTATAGTATGAAGGTACTATATTATCATATTATAGTGTATGGTCGAAAAATATAAATAACTTTCAATCACTCACCTTTACATGGCGCCTGCGTACGTTTAAGTATTAAATAGCCGGCCGGGTGCCTATAGTTTTCGCTGCCCACCCTGGCGATGAGGGTGTAATTATGTGCTTGCGGCGTGTGGGCTGACAAAGCTGACGATGGCGTGTGCGTGCGACAGACGATAGTGGCGTGTGCGGACTGTTTGTGTCGGAGAGCGACCGACGTGAGTTGTAGCTGTACTCGTCTTCACTGCCGCCGCCGCCGCCGCCTTGATCGACGCGTGCGCGCCGACACTCAAACAGGTGAGACTGCGCCCCCGCGGCCCTTCCACAAACTACGATCGCCCTCTCCAACTGGCGAAGCGGTTATACGAATTTCTGCTAAAATTTATCGCGTTAATTGTGTTGTTATCAATTGCGATTGTTCGTTAAAAAAAAAAAAAATAAAAAAATAGTAAAACTTTATAATATGTTACAATAATAACTGTACAACGGTGGTCTAACTGCTAACCTATCCCGTGTCATAGATAAATATAATAATATAGCGTGCGTGATTAAATTTGTATAATATTATACAACGTGGATCTATTCATAGCTATACAAATTTAACAAAATAAAATAATAATAATAGCTGAGTTGCACTATTGAAGCACACTTGTTTACCCTTAATTGCAATTAAATAATATTATACAATTGGTGTTTGTGGGTAGGTGCCTCGGCTCAGCCTTCAATCACCATTCTACCAGTGAACGCTGATTAAGTATAGTAATATTATTGGTAATATAAACAATTTCGAAAATTGTATATGAGTTACAACAATAGTTTGTTGTACTTATATGTAGATACTTACTTTATATTCTATTTCTCATGCTGGATGTATACGCTCAATGCCAGTATACCTTAATCGGTCATGGACTCATTATACATATTATCTTTTATGGTATATACGTATAATATAAGTCGTAGTCATGGAAAGTTTTGAACCAGTTGTAAGTAAATTCAAACAGTTTTTTTTTTTTAAGAAAATCTATAAGTTTTTGATAAATTAATATTATTGCTATTATTACTATTATTACTTTGTACTGCTCGGTGGTGGTTGGTTTGCTGTAGAGAACACTTACTAAAAGTCACCTGATGTTCGCCCCGACGCTTTTCCGGCTTGAAGGCAAGGTAAACTGTGCCATTGCACAAAGCCCCGCACATTTGTTTATTAAATGCACCTTGGTCTGACGCACAAAATTAGCTAGTAATTTATTAACTATGGTTATCACGTACTTTTGAAGTTAATTATTGATCAGTTAGTTATTAAATATAATAGGTATAACATAATCAGTTTTATTTTATGAATGTATGATATGAATCAGTTAATAATTGGCTCGAACCAATTGCTGTCATGGTTTATCTAGAAATTAAGTACAATTGACCATATATATATATATAGAGAGAGAGAGGGAGAGAGCAAAACATTTTATATAATGTAATATACTACTAATTACTATATACCTGGTGTATCAGAGGTAACTAACAAATGTAATTAACCTAACAATGTAATAATTACTTACATTTTTAATACATTTTTTTTTATATAACTATTTAATTATTTAAAAACTGTAAAATATTGACTACAATAAAATGCTTCAACAAGTAAATGCAATTTTCTGGTCTAATCAATTGCACTCTGTATCCAATGTACATAATACATACGTACAATATATCATGTATGTATTTATAGGTATGTATATAGAGTAGGTGCATACGATGAATTTTGGATTACTTGAATTTTTAAGTAGTCCATGATTTTTAAATACTTGAAAATTATTATAACATTTAATGATTGTCTTTTTCTTAACTTCTGTTTTTCGAATGAACCCGACTTAGCCACCCTTTTTTACTAGGAATTATTGAGTTGATGCTTTTTTTTGTGAATCTATTAATCTATTAACATTTTATATGTATTTTGTGCTCTATGTAGAACCATAGCAGGACGGTCGGACTGGCTGGCTACTATTTCCATAGTGTAGTCCGTTAGTTCAATATATTGGAAACTACTTGTTCAAATTGTAATTAGACATACTTCAGCGTTATCTTCTGAATAACTTTCATTAAAAAAGGGTGGTTCTCATTTGGATAGCTGAAATGTATATCGCCTCGCACTTTAAATGGTACAAAAAAATCAATAGCATTTAAAAAACAAGTAGGTACAGCTAAGAATTCCAAAATTTCAGATTTTAAATATCTGCATTATAATTAAAGAAAATATTGAGGAACATGATTGGTGAATCTCCATGTATAATATGTAATGTATACAGTACCTATAATGAATTATGATTTATAGTTTTATCCTTGCCATTAATGTAGGTACTATTTTACTGAGTCAAAACATTATTTATAACCAGAAATAACCCTACGTAAAGTATAAACATTAATTATATGGGACTTTTAATCAAACGAAAGTTCGATGCAAAGGTTTGGTAAGGTTATTTTACTGGGTTAATGGTAATCAAATCAAATTTAAAACTTCCAAGCTCTTGAGTCGTGGTGTTTGTTAACCTACCCACGTTGACCGTAAAAGTAAAGTAAGTTTTTGAGTGTTTGTCAATAATATAAGGTTCCGCGAACGTGAAAATTATGTAGAACACAATAATATATCAAATCGGTAAGCTATACTTAACTACTCGTGTTTAAAGTATTACGGTCGTTGATGGTATTAGTTTTACCTATACAGGTTATACTATTTGGTCGGAACCAAGTCTTAGACATTGTACACCCCAAGTCTTCAACTCATTAAAGCGCTCAACTCAGCTCAGCGCTTTCGTGTGCTATTAATTATTATTTATTATTATAAGCTGCTAAGAACAATATTTTAGAATAAGGCGATATGATATAAGACTAGTCTTTGTGTAGGATTATTGTTATCTGAATAACAAGAAACGTAACCTGAATTTGTTAATATACCGGGGTGAAATATCCACCGATTTCACGAGTTTTCCTCCGTAGATAAGGAATATATTATATGTATATATATTATGTAATATTATACTATATTCTGCTGCAGCGAACATTGAAAAATTACCTCCATAAAGTAGTAATATTATTGTACTTCACTTTGTAATGTCTTATTTTAAGAAGCAGACAGATATGCACACAGATAATAAAAATAAACTAGTTATAAATCTAATGCATCACACGATCTGCTTAGAAACGTCCAAGACACTTGTAAGTTTTATTACGTGGAATAACATTGGAGAAATATTATAAAGCATCGCTTTGACATTATCTATCATTAACACTTATCGGGAAAGTATAATATTGACTGCGTTAAAGCAAAATAAATTGTAACTCATCCTATAATCGGTTAGGTACCCAACTCTATTTCTATAATAATAGTAGTTTTGCAATTCATAGATATGTTGTAGATCTGGACATCTTCGCACTGTCATATTTTGTAATCCGAAGTAGGTACGGTCCATGTATATATATCTTGGTAAGATATACATTAAAATTGTTAGATATATATTAAAATTGCAAGCCCAGTTGTTAAGACAAATCAGTCATTGAGAGATGATTGCTTACAACGAAATAATATTATATTATAATATGTAAGCATACATTGTTCATGGTTGATAAAAACTGTTTTCATAGACTAAAACCAAATAGTAATATTGAACTATCGAAAATAGATTAATAATCATAAAATATAAAATTTTCAATGTCTAATGACGACAATTGAAACAGTTAAATAAAAATTAATTGAAAAAATTGTTTAGTAAAATGTAACCCTAGCTTATGTAGTAATTAGTAGTTATCATATTGTTATTATTATTTGTTTCTATCCCTAAATTATACTATATATTATATTAAGGAACAGTAGTGTGTGTATCTGCATGTGTGTGTGTGTGTGGTGTTTGTTTTATGGAGGAACTTACCTATTTTATATGTATTTTTAAGTGCAAGTTTTAACTTATTATTGTTCAACCTTATTCTTTTTTGTTAAATGGAAAGACACGAACATACGTATTGATTTATATTTTATTATTGAATAGGTTATAACAATAGTATTATATTGATTTCTAATGAACATCTGAAAGTACCTATTGAATATTTTCACTTTTTTCAGTTTCCCTATATACAGTTATAGTATTCGTGTTTCATATTAAGTACTGCAATTGAATGCGTTCGACTTCAAGCCATTTATAAAAATCTAAAATTATGCCAATTTGGTTGGTGCTATACTTATTTAATTCTCCACTTCTTCTTTGCCTAACAAATGTTTCCTGGATTTTAAGTTCCTGTGTAATAATGCCCTGATTGTTTTCCCCGTGAAATACAACCAATACTTTCAGGATATCTGTGTAATTTGATTCACTACAATACTTTCCTGGAATGAATATATTCATGGTAAATATTTATTATTGAGCAACATTTCTCCAAGTTGTGTGCGACTCTATTAGGGTTTATGTGCTGACTGCTAAAATGTATCGATACAATTGGAACATTCAACAAACAACAGTGGTATATATTATTGTGTTGTATTATGTTATTAATGTATTGTACATAGAACAATTTATTTAAGAATTTATAACAAAAAAGCAAACTAAAGTGCTTGGGTTCTTTTCAATTTATAATATTATTAAGAAAAAAGAAAGTAGGAGAATGTGAGGGATAGTTAGTAGCAAATAAATTATTGGACTTACATACATTATTACGATATTATAGTATGGAATCGGGTCTTTAGTTTTAAATAAAACAAAACATTCTCCTAGCCCATTCCCAAAAATATGATGAATCAGATATTATAATATAAGTATATAACACACTTTTGAAAAAAAAATTTACACAATTTTCTATAATGTGAATATAATAATATAATAAAATTCAATTTATGGTATATTAGGTTTTTATGTATTAACAACATCAATGACGTCTATACATAACATTTTTTTTTTCAAATTTAAAACTGGAGAAGACTTTTTGATGTATAATAGGTATTAGTTTTTGACTTTTAAGTGTATCTCTTCATTGAGAAGATGTTAGATATGTTAAATACCTAAATACCTACTTAACTACGAAGGCATTGTCCATGGATAGTCGTTACACGTTGCATAAAAAAACAATTCTGATGGAGTGTATAATATGTAAGCCACTATTTCTTTTGATATTTTATAATTCATTGATATTTGCCTATATTGGTAATTTCTATTTTTAATAGGAATATAGTATGCAGTAAGTTGAAATTATTTTATTAAAAATCAATGTTTTACTTATTATATTATATTATTAAATAGGTACATGGTGTTATTATAGTGTTATAAGCCAACGATGTGTACCGTAGAACCCAATGACGTGAATAGGATAGTTGGTGGCATAAATAGCTTAAAATAAGTCTAAATAATTTAAAAGTTTAATTGTGTAGGTATCAATATAGATAGAAAATAATAAAAAAAAACGTAATATAACAATAATTTTCAAGTATCTACGATTCACGATTCTTAATTGCAATAAAATAACTTAAATTTTGAGAGGAAAATAGTAATTGTATTTAAATATTCAAATTCATCAAAATTAGAGTTTTGAAAAAATTTTAAATCAAGCATATTATATTTTTTTTATATTTTTAGTATGACATAAAATCAACTTATGAAGTATCGTATACTTAAATTGTTAAGCTTCGCCTATAAAATTGAGAAGTATATAAATGTAATATAGAAAATGATTGAAATATAGGTAGTACCGACATTTTTTTAATTTCTACGATTTATTGACATAATATAATAATAACTGAAATTGTTTTAGGATAAATCGATATTATACGTTGATATATCCAACATTGTCCCAATTTTGACTAAAAATGCTCGTAAATAATTGGTATATATATTTGTGTTTACACTATTTTTTTTTTTAATTCCAATAAAAAAACTAATGAGGTCAACTGAGCACTTATAATAATAGGTATTTAAAAATCCCAATATATGTACCGTACCTATATGCACTTAAAAAAACGAGAAATATAAAATACGTATTCTCTAATATACAAATGTATTAGATTTTCATTTTTGAAATAAAATATTTAAAAATAAGACGAACTAGATAGTATTTATATTTAAAAACAAAATTTTAAAGAAAATTTGTATTTTTAAAAAGTTAATCAAATAAAACCTTGAAAAATTACTTTATTTGTTCGTTATCTACATTATAACGAAAGTATTAACATTTTTCCATAAATTTTGAATCTGAGCATAATACTGAATGTATTGACAAAATGATGTGGATGATTTTTTTTGTGAGTCATCACTTTTTGGAACAATAAATGCTTCAATTCTCATCGTTTAAAATGGTCTCTGATGGCAAATTCAATATAGTTGGTGCTTTTGGAAAGTAAGAAATGCCCAGTAATTTTAAAAATAAACGGAAAAAACAAAATAAAACAATGTCAAACGGGAAAATATGTTTTTATAAATGATATAATATTTTGTTGTGACAAAAAATCTTTTAAGTCCAAACTTACAAAATTAATCAAAATAATAATTAAGTGTAAATTATTTTTTAGTTATTAATAAAGCCTTTTTTTAAACCTAAGGTTTAAAAATATAATAAAAGATTCCTCATATGTTTTTATGTTTTTTGTTGTTAGGATTAAAAAAAATCGAGCTTAAAACCACATACATTTTATATGAGCGTTTGAAGTTGTAGTTTTAACAAAATGGGTATAAAAATGAAAAAGAACATATTGAGTAATTGGATATGTTGTAATTCGAAAAATATTAATCGGAAGGAATTACTTTTTATGGTATTATTGCTACAAAAGCAATTTTTTACTATTATTATATAGTAATAAAGTAGGTTGAATTAATTTTTTCTAAAACGTTGTATTTCCAAATGCTACTGTGTAAGTATATAAAACATAAAAATATTCTTTAAAAGTTTCGGGTATCCATGAATAATATTTTGAAACTACAATAAAATAACTGAAATTATTATTCTAACTTTAAATATCTATTTTTGAACTTAAAATGTACATTTTAAAAAAAAACTGAGTTTTAAATGTTTTGATTACAGTATGAACTACTTATAAAAAAACTTGTACTTATTACGTTTTCAAATCTTAGAAGAAATGAATATATTATAATATATTTAAGTGATATTTTAATAAGTTTCTAACAACAAAAATATTTGAACCAATAGGTCAACATTTAAACTTCAAATTATCATACATTTTTTTTTTTAATTGCTTTTATAACAACTAATAAGGAACTTGACATAATTTTTTAATCTCTTTGCCTAGTGGAAAATATGTTATTAACATTTATAAAAAAAAAAAGCTAAAAAAAATTTTAAAACTGTATCTTGAAGAGAAAATCCAAATATAGACTTGGTAAAAACTCAAATATAAGAGATTTTTCGTTTTCGAATTACAGCAATATACTCATTAGTCCCTATCAAAAATTTATTGAGGAAAAATAGTTCATCAAAAAATGAAACAACTTGAAACGGTCGTACAAAGTTAATTTGACTTTCCGGTTAACTTTTTTTTTAAGTATTTAATTTATTATTTTTAATTTTAAGTATCCTACAGATACTTAAAATCAACAAATAACTACATTATTAGTTTATGATTTACGCACACAAAAAAAAAAACAATAGGTATCGACTTTGCCAAAACTTGTTTTTGCAATTTTTTTTTTTGTTTTTCTGATAATTTTTTTATCTACTGAGAGTTTTATATTTTTGAACCCCCAAAGTAACAACTAGATCCATTTTTTTACGAGAAATAACGTATGAATGAAAACATTTTTACTGCCCCAAAGGCGATGGCAGACTAAAAAATGTTCACGATTCTAAAATGTACCCTAGAAATATAATCTGACAAATCATTTGAACTCAAAATAATTGTTGTATACATTGGTCTACTATAAAGTTCAAGTTTAATACATACGTCATCCACTATAGCCATGTACGAGTGCACATGTAAATTAAATGACGAGGTACACTCAAATACTATACAGCAAAGCAACTTTTATCGTTGTTTTTTTTTTTAATACTAGAAATTTATCTTTTAACCACAAAAAGTACTGACCTAATACCAGAAACAATCTTAAAACTTGAAGTTCGAAGCATTTTTACTGCTCCGAAAGATGACGACAGTCAACAAGAATATACAAACATAATTGTAAAACATATACATTCTTTGCTATTGGCAGAATCTAAATACAAAAATAGAAACAGATAGGAATGTGATTACAATTATTCAACTATCGCCATCATAAAAAGTTGTAAGCAATAACTTACTATTTATTAGTTCTTCGAAAATACAGTATTACCTACGATATTTTAAGAGTACCTATTACACTAAATATGCTAACTGAAATATTTAGCTTCATTAATTTTATATTTTAATTACATACTAAACCAATGAAAAACTTGATGAACACAAATATCTGTCAATTTAATAAGTGTCTGTTGCTAAAATAAGCAATATATTCATAAATATCATATTAAGTATACCTATGTGTATCTATGTAGGTAGAATCACTAGAATATCAGCCAAAAAATTTTTTATTGGGCTCAGGATATTCTGTAAGGTAGTTATGTGAAAAATAGCCAATAGATATTGGATAACAACTAATTGGTTAAATATGTAATAAATAATATATCTATGTAAACACTGCTAACAAAAATGGTTTTAATGAACATATTATTATATACATATATATTATATACATTCACAAATAATAACAATATTGTATTTGAATATTGCATACGTACATTCCCATCATGCTGGTTTTCAAGTGAAATGTTCACTTTGTTCAAATATATGTGATAAACGCGTAATACTGATGTAAACTAATAAACACACACACTTAAGTTTAAATACACGTGTTTATCATCGTTTCACAAACTATTGACTATTCAAAGATAATAGCATACCATCGCTCACTGATATAATATTATTTTGGACGTGAATGTAAGAGTGTACAATTGACGCAAGTACAATGATAATTGTCGTCGACATTTAGAACATTCAAAGGTAATTTATCATCTATTTTCAAATAATTGGCTTAACATTTCATGGACAAATAAAGAATATCGTTATGCTTTCCACGATTGAGGTAAGTTATAAATATATAACAGCCTGCTTGCCTCCCTATCTCTCAATTTCACACCCGCAACCTTAAGCAGTCACCAGGTTATGTGGAGACGCAAAGTCCATATATCTCTGTCTAATTTGTTGGTATCTACGGTACATGTAATATGCATGGTTCAAATTTTAAAAATTAATAAGAAGACAAAAACCATGACAAAAAATCTTAGAAAAAATTAATATTAAATTAACTCACGGCATTTCCCCATTTTTTAATAATATTATTAAAATACATTGAATTTATAATTCTGAGCGAAACTATGAATATACTATAATATAGTGTGGTTTTACAATGATGTGTCTGTCGCCACGTTTCCGAGAAGTAAAAATACTTCAATCTTCAACTTACTTAGAGATTGGTTTCTAGTAACAAATTAGACCTAGTTAGTACTTTTACTAACTTTCATAGGTGACGCTTAAACTACAAACGAATCGTAACATTTGTGCAACGTAATAACATAGGGTCTAAAATAAATTGTAAACCCATAGGCATTAATATCCATTGTAAGGTGGTTACTATTTTACTAACATAACAATAAAATATTATTTATATCTATTATTCTCAAAAATATCAAAAACTTAACCTACTCTAACTTTGTTCGTTCTTAAACAAATTTAATTTTTTTTTTAATTGTAAGAAAAAAAAATTCAAAAATTTCTAATTCAAACATTCAAAAACTGATCAAATAATTAAATAATTTTCATTAAATCGAAAATTATCTGTTCAAAAATCAGTAGGTATTCAAATATATTGATTTCAAGAAGATACTCGTTAATATGAAGCTGGATTTCTATTGAGATATGTTATATATAAATACTATAGGTAATATAGTATGTATAATAATAATTGACTGCCCTCCAGAGTCCTGACTTCTATATTTTCTCCGCTCCCTTGGATAACCTTCACCTAATCATATCCTATTTTTTAAACCTTGCTTTTCTCCCTTCCTCATAACTTTTTTTTTACCTAATATATTTACCATGAAAGATAGCTCCTTAATTTAAATTGTTAATTATTTTTCTGGTTATTATAATTTATATTGTTCTCCACTTCTCTGTTCTCATATTTGTAATTTTTTAATAAAAGCACCGACAAAATCTTTTTTAGTCTATTGTGCTTATTCGACTGTATTCTGGTTCAAGTATTTTGCCATGGTTATTCCTTATGAAAGTTTCCACAACAAGTCGCTCGTTCTTACCAATTTAAAAAAAAAACATTTTTATTTGAACAAATTTGTATTCTTTTTATTATTCTTATAAAATTAAAACGATGCATATCATAGTTCGGAAAACTTATTTTCTTTTCAAATTTCATAGAAGAATACATTTTTTATTTTTGTTTTGTGATAGAAATTAATATATATTACACGTAAAACAAATTAGGCATTGAAGATTAAAAAACATCAGCAGTTGGGTGTTTTGTGTAAGTGCAAAAGTCCTTCATTTCAATGAGTAGTACATTCTTTAATCTTTATTAATTATTTCCAAGAGCTAAATCATAAACTCCGCTTGATGGTAGAGGAATAGTACTCAGGCATAGTCTATTATCATTTACTGCCCTTGTTAATCTTATATTCTGCTTTCTCACTTCGGGCATAATATATAATTCTCTCTAGTTGCACTTAAGCAACAGACAATCATATACCTTGATTAGCACTGTTTGGCGCTGGGTTACTCTCTAAATTAGTCAATTAAGTGACTAAATAGTTTGTAAAAAGTGGGAATTCCAGAATTAAATTCGGAAATTTGATTTCAGAGTGCTGACATATTCGACTGTTGAAATATTAAACAAAACGTCAGGTACAATATAGTTTATAAGTAAAATTGACTATAGATACTGTAGATTAAGTATAGTAACACAATTACACTAGTAAAACTCAATATTATAATGATAACATCATATTGAGACACATCACAATCACAGGCAGGACATAGGTACTACCTTCATCGTATACATATTATAATATCATTTAGTTAGTTCATCAACATACATGCTATTCGCTTAGTTTTTATTATTCTTTATTTTTATTCACTAACCGATTATTATGTTATCACAAATAGTCTTTGGATTACTTTTAACCTCATTTCATTCAATAGGATATAGGGCCGGTACCCAGGCGTTGAGATTTAAGATTGTTTGTGGTAAATAATTTAGAATAAACGGAATGTGTTCGAGTAATAAGTGGGTTTATCGTGAAAATTGAATAAAGAAAATTCTTTGTTTACATGTTATTTTTATGGTGTATACTGTAAATTTATAATGGATATCAAATCTGTAAAAATAAATAAATAGACAGTACACTTTAACAAAAAAACATAAACAAAGAATATTTTTATTACTTTATACGATCAACACACTTATTATACGAACACACTTCATCTATAATATATTAAATTACTTACCACAAACAATCTATAACCTCAATGTCTGTGATTATTTTCCGAATAAAATAATAATTGCAGCGGAAATGTTTGATTGCGCAACAAAAAAATAAAAAAAACCTTCTCTTGTAAATGAAAAACTGAAGATGATGCTAAATAGAGTTATGGAGTTGATTTTTCAATATAGAAAAGAGCAAAGAATAAAGCTACAAAATACGTAGTTAGTTCAATATATAATGAATTGTAACACATAGCTAGAAAAATATGTGATAAGTTGATTAGCGTGTATGAGTAGAATTCTAAGATACAACACAAATGTCATAGTTATGAAATGGACAAAAATTAAAAACGATAGGCATATTTCGAAATTTCAAAAATTTAAGCAAATATAGGCAAAAATATTGATGAATTCACCAGAAAACTACAAACACATCTGGTGTACATAGGATCCGATACCAAATAAAAACAAAAAGTCCTATTTGCCAACTCGGTAGAATAAACAAGGTTATTAAGGACAGAATAATTGGAAAGATTTTGCTAGAAGTATTGCGTTTTTGGGTGAAGAAATCGTTTGGAACAGACGACAAAAATATTCAAAAACTAGCGATTCTGAAAATCAAAGGAATAAAGATAAAAAAAAACCAGGCAAATGTAAACATTTTAAAAACAAGATCACTGGAAAAATGACTGCTATGTTTACAAGAAAGTTTAAGAAAATAAAAATAGAGAATCGTCATACTCAACAAGAGCAAAAGTACTTTTTAGGTTGATTCGGACGCTAGTGACCGTCGGGAGTTGAACTGGATATCTATTTTTACCAAAAACCTATAATTTCCTGAAATTTTAAAAATCTTTAAGTGATAACCGCTTACCATTATTTCGAATGAATTATTATTCCCGTGTGATCGGTTACCGGTTACCATGACGTGTTGTTTGGAATAAATTCAACTTATAAGTAACAAGTTATCAATATTTTGTTACCAACGAAATACGAATCAAATATATGGAACGAGACACTCGTGGCGTTGCAGAAACCCAGATTAAAACTTTATAAGACTAATAAATATATATACTAGTTAACAACCACTTATTACCAATATTTGTATAAATTGTAAATACGGGCTCGACTACCATTACCTATGAATTATCGATTAAATTTATTTTGGCAACGTGAATAATAATAATAATAATAATAATAATAAGCTACAATAGGTACTTAGCATAATAGCTTCTTAAAGCTTCTCTTCGATCTAAATTGTTTTTACTCGGTGCATGTAACAATAATTGATATAGGTATGTACTTCTATAAATATATAAGCGTAATAATATTATCATTGTCACCGCTCGTGTATTATATATAATATAGGTGTATTTCATAATACCTAATTTTGTTTAGAAACCCCTGTTTTTAAGCGGATATCTACCGTCAACTGACAATTTTTGTGAACGGTTATCGCTCAATCGGTTAACTGACTAGTTTTCTCACTTGTATCACATCAAAATATTTTGTAATAATCAAGGCAGCCTCATTCATTATATATAAAATATTATTTTACCAATTTATTATGTACCTGTCTGTAAAAACTATAAAATCGTGTGAAAAGGAATATAAAAATCAAATAATAACCTCGTCGACGATAGCTACTCAGCAACATAGTAGATAGATGATGAGAACTTCCACATATCTGCTAATATTATAAAACCTGAAATACACTACACAATATAAATACATATTTTATCGAGACTAATAAATATGGCGAGAAGAAACCTTGTGTCCGCCATAGTTAGAATCGTTCTGTACTACTGTGTAGACTTCAATCACATTTGACACAGATTTGATTAAATTAATCAGTAACTAGTGGATAACAAAAGTAAACACGTGCAGACTTATACGGATGTAGGAACTTTATACTTAGGTAACCAATCTATTAGTATAATCATATTAATGATCGGCTGCTTCGATTGCTATTAAGAGGTATTGACCAAACCCGCTACCATGGTTCTGTCCCGCCAGATCATTATTATAATTATATATTGTACACAGGTAATTTGTGCTCAAAAGTACAGAAAGAAAAACATGTCTCTAGAGTCTAAATAACAACCCTGGATCGATGACGCAACAAAATCTTGTCCCGGACAACATTCGGTAACCCGTTTTTTTTTGTCCTCGTCTATAAGCATTATGCCTATCCCCTATTATACTAAATTCGACGACAAAAACATGTTGGCTGAGAAACTCATTTTTTTTTTTGTTCATCTCGAGTTAAGGCGACGAGAAGAACGTATAATTATGATACGATCCAAAACGCTATGATGTTCGCTGCCATGAATGGCTCGCATAGGACGGATATTCGTCGAAGGGTAGACGGTGAAGCTGTTCATAATTAATATTATTATTATTATTATTATTATTATTATTATTATTATTATTATTAGGTAAAGTCACCGGGTGGAGTAAAAAGATTTTGGAGGGTAACACCTAAATTGTACCTAAATAATTCGTATTTTAAATTCGAGGTTATGTTTTAAATTAATTTTTTGCACATAGTTATAAAGTCTAGACTATTCATTGGAATTGGAAACCCAGACGAGAAACATTTGAACCTTTGGTTTCTTCTGTACAAAATATTATACTCGATCGACTTATGGTTGTATTTATTTTATATATAAATGTAATATCTAACCTAATAATCATAATACTAAATATAAACGCATACGTAAACTCCAAATACGATAATTGTCTTAACATTAAGCATTTAAAAGATTAACGTTTGTCAACACTCAACATACCAGAATCTATAACACAAGGCCTAATCTTAAGTCTATTATTACACCATCATGTTAAAGAAAAAAATTCTGAATAATATATTTAATATGTTTCACTTAAATCAGAATAATAATTTTTTTTTAACCAACTCACGACCAATATTATACTCGACTACCTACACCAATTAATTTGTATAATCTACATGATTACTATATTATAATATGGTCTGCAGATTTACGGTTTTTTGTTTTTCGTGCATCAACCGATTTTCAATTACCAATTTTAAAATAACACTTTAATAAAATTAAAAATAGGAAATCAAGAACCAATAAATTCGATGACATTTTTACATATTAATATAGTTTTAACCGTATGCTTGGTATAAAAAAAAAATAGATACATTTACTGTGGAATAATAAAAATTTATAACGAATCTTCATCTATAATATTTTATTTATATATTCATCGTGTTTGGGTACTTATTTTTTCATTGTTGCAAAAGTTAAAATCTTTAACATTTAGAGGTCAATATTTTGATGGGGATTTATAACCACAATCATATTTTATGTGGTTCTTATCAAATATGCAGTGTACTCAAATGTACCTGCTAATTTATTAAACGATGAATATATTATTATAATACAAGTTTTAAATTATGTGTGTATTTTCTTATCGTGTCTGAAAATATTTTTTCTAGTTAAAAAGTGCTCCGACTGAAAATATCAAATGTTTACCACCCATTTACCACCCCCGGTACTATTCAAAATAATCATAAACTACAAAGTAATACGATTATTTATTAAAATGTTAATACAGTTATTCAAAAAGTCTGTCAAATACCACTTACTCTTGGTTAGGCCGCTGTAATGGATGTGTTAAATTGGATTCGATGATAAATCAATGTGTACAATTAAAAACAACTGAAGCTGAATCAAGCTTTTCGGTGACCAATAATAATATTAAAATTTTAACAAATAAGTACTTTTATTTTTTTGTACATAATTATTTTGAAAAGCTCTATACATTTTTTTTTACTTTTGACCTCCTCAAAGTACAAACTAGATAAAATTTGCAACCAGAAGCCTTGAAGTTGAAAGTTGAAACATTTACCTACATTTACCTTGAAGCGTTTACCTACCTAACGGCTTTGTTTATAATGTATGTAACTTTATTCAATCATACTGTTGATATTTCTTATTTTACGGGGGAGGAGGGATATCTATAGTTCATATATTGTGTTTATCATTTGTATTTGTTATACTTTTTGTCCATTTTATCTCAAACCGTCGTAAGAACTTCCCCAGGTAATGGAAGGCAAACTATTACTTTTTAGTTCCACGAAATTGCGTCGTCAAATGAGTTTAAAATCGTCGTAATATGCGATAGCTCCAAACACCACGTCACCCTGCAGCTGTCACGTATACACTTTCTTCTTATTAAAAAAAAAAAACTATTTCAAATTAAATAATATTTTATGTTTTTAACTTCGTTCCTACAGTTGTATTAAGTAAGTAGGTATTCACGACAACGCCAAACACCGCTTAACACCGCTTAACACCTCCTACTGACACGTATGCGTGTACATACGTTTTATTCGTATTTACAGCATAATACGAGTATATAGAATGAAAAAATCTAATCAAAAAAAAGCATTACCAAATAAATGAACTGTATATTTTAATGAATGCAATACAGTCAGGTATATAGTCATATTTTAATACAGTATAGACGAAGGGTTAAGCAAGTTATGATTAAACGCACTTTAACCAAAAAAATAAAAAATAACAATACTTTTTTCTCGTGTAAATATAAATATTTATATAGTTTAACGATCTGTATTCACAAATGTATTATATTAAACGGAATTAAATACTTGCAATGCCCTAAATGCTTAATTTATTAACCACCGCCTAGAAAACTCGGAAGCACATAAACAATCTTTTCGCCCATAAAATATTAAAATTTGAAGAAAAAACATAACTCGTTAGTTTTCATGGTAAGTACCTCTACTTGTAAATAAATAAACATAAATAACCTGATATTTTTGGGTAAATAAAAATAGACGATTTCGCCGGGAAACTTTTCGCTTGAAAACTAAGTGCATATAATAATATGTTTAATATGCGCATATATAAGCAAATATTTGATATTTTAGTCATCAGTTTTCTCCGTGTTTTTCCTGCCAAGGTACGTATAGTGGCGTGTATTTTGCAGTGTTAGTGCAGTATATAATACATTGCACATAACTATTAGCTATTATGTATAAAATACAATTTTCTACAGGTGCGCTTGTTCTTATATAAACGCACTGAAAGAAAATCCTGCTAACGACTAACCTAACCTGCAATAATTTGTGTTACAATTATTATAATGGTCATAAGTGAAAAAATGTACAGAAAAAAAAAATTGATGACGTCACCTATTCAATTCACTGCAATTCCAGGTGGTAGCACACGATACAGTAGCTATATATTATGTTATAAATAGGGACATTTTTTTATCAAACGATATTCCAATGCATAAACGTCTATACATCAATCCGCATTGATCGATCCGATAGGTTTGGAGAAATGAAAAAAAAACAGTAAATACGAAAAACACGTTGCGTCTGAATTTGTTAAAGTTTTCAAATTAAGATCTTCTCATTCGATATCGTTTTGATACCTAACTAAACAAAGATGGTATTATACTTTAATATATTTATACGTTATACCTAGACATTATTTCTGTACAAAGAAACAACTCTTTTCAAGTGTTCGATAACCTCAAAAACTACAAAACTGATTTTGATAATATAGTTTTCAACACGATTTAAAGAATCTTAGTTTGTACTGGTATAGTCTATATATTTATGACCGATCCGACTCTGGTCCACCGTCCGCGGAAAACTGAGCGGTAGTACAAATATATATCTCTATTTGTTTGAATAAATGAAATTACATTTATTTTATTTCGTATTAGAACTTTTTCATCGAATGGGGGCTAAACTAAAAAGTAAAAACTACTATAAATAAACCACAATAGCTTAAAATGATTTAAAAACCACCGTTTATAGCTTCAAAAACATAATATAGTTAGTCAATATAATATAGGTTTAATTATATTATGTTGTATACTTGTATGGGCGTATAATAGCTTCACGTCCTTGAAGTTGGCACCCAATTATAGTTATCGTTATCATTTCATAATTCATGTACCTACATTTATACGTTTATGCCTTTGTTGTCTGTACTGTACAATATCTTTCTATCACATTTCGTCTTATACATGAACATTAATTGTGTGTATCATGTAGGTGTATTTAAAGATCATTCCGTTTTTAATATATGGTAACTATATGAGTCGCACTCATAATAGAAGCCACGGATCTGTGAAAGTATCTCGGCTCCGAATATCTTATATTATAATAAAACGTTTACTATAATAATATATTAATGTAAAGCCCACTCGATGATGAGGACGACCGCGACGCCCCCACCTCTGCTATATCTCATGAGGAGCAAAATTGCAAAATGTTATAAGATTGTATACGTATATTTAGAGGGTTGCGTAAACAATTACCTGTACAACAATTGCGTTTATGTACGACAGTACACCTACAAAACAAGAGGAAATCGCACATGCTTTTAATTAAGAAAGAGAACTCAGGGTGATGCATATTATGGAAGTCTCGGTGGCAGCTGTGTATACCTATTTAACCGTCCCCATAGAAACGTTATTCGTATTAAAATAATTACTATATTATAATATTATTCGCTGAAGCCCGTCTCGATGGTAACTTTCAGCAACCACCGACGACCGCTGCGCTATAGTGTTTCCTCCGGGATTGGTCGTTGGATGGCAACTCTTCAACCACCGTGGAAATAATTAGCAATCTCCGTAGGTAATCTCGTTATATTAAACTTGTTCTACAATACGTAAAATGTATAAACACTCGAAAAGAAAGATGTGACAAAACGGTTTTAAAAGACATTCTATTAACCCGTTCATTACCCTTTTCAGGGGGTCTTTATAAGAATATTGAATTTTAATATCAAGACATTCGCTAAACAATAATTTTTGTCGACATTTTATTACAATTACTTTATTTTTGCCTGTATAGTATTATATACAGAGTGTAACAGAAAGCAATGACTAATGCAATAACTTTTGTGAACATTTTTTTTTATATATATATATAGACACTTTTGCTACATGTATAATATAAAAAAAATTTTTTTTTAATACTGAATATAACAAATTTAAATTGAACTAAATTTTTTTTGAATAAGTTCAAAACAGCCAATTTGTGAATCTGATTATAAGAATAATTTTGATGGTAAATCTAAGTAAAGTAGATTATTTTTTAGAATATTTTAAAATATCAATATTTTTTTGATTAAATTAATTTGGAACGTAATAACATTTTTCAAAATATAATTTTAGGAAATTGTCTGACATAAGTATATTTCTAAAATTATTTACTACTCGTATAATGTTCAAAAATTTTATTCTACCTTAAGGTAGTATATTTTTTTTTTTTTT
Organism: Myzus persicae; assembly: GCF_001856785.1. Lineage (NCBI taxonomy): Eukaryota > Metazoa > Arthropoda > Insecta > Hemiptera > Aphididae > Myzus > Myzus persicae. The sequence goes on along the minus strand of NW_019102182.1, from coordinate 368,444 downwards.
TTGTCAGGTCTATCTGTTACACCTTGTAGATATAAATATGACTACATAATACATATTATATATTATATATATTTTATAATAAACGACGGTTGTAGACGGCTAAAACGCTGAGTTTTTACACCATCGTAAAGGTCGAGCGTCATATTATATTTTATACCAAAATATTTATCAGTAGTAGCAAATAACAGATCACTCAAATTTAATCGGTTACATTCATTTACCCACAAAATAATAGCTCAACACATCTCGCGGGTATATTATAATGAAATGGTCCGATCGACTTCTAGTGCGTGATCCAAGTATTTATACATATTATATACAAAACACACACATAATGTCACATATATACGATATGTACGTTACCAATATACGATACAAAATGATGATTGTTTGGCTAACCAAGCACGTATGTATGCAACACTATACGTAACCTACGTGTATAAGTGTCGTGATGCAGTCGACGTTTCATCGTGCACGAAATTTTATCTTTTTTATCGTGCCTATACGTAGGGTAGTTTTCATGTGTCATTTTCCAAGGGAACGGAAATACGAGGCGAACCACATCGTACAGGAATATTACATTTTTTTTTTTTTTTTAATAGAAATATCGCAGTGCATCGGTGGTACTGGATATTGCATTATGTACGTTGCTGCTGCTCGAAGTTCAACAATCGATCGATTATATAATATTATATAGTTTATATAGGTACCAATATATATATATATATATATGCCATGTATGCTAAAATATGTCAGAAAACAAATCGTATTTCAGTCACGTCGAGTTACTCGTCGTACACGAGGGCACCCGTAGAAACCTGCGAATCAACAGATACTTATTACGAAATATTAATAATATTATATTATGTGGAACGATGCGCGGCGAGTCCGTGAGCTGTAGCCTCGTCGTGTGTGCATAATATAACAATACCACGTTTAGTGCAAGTACCTATACGGTTATTGGTTATATATTGTTTGTCCCTTGCAAAATTTGAAAAAAAAAGAATATATAGGTACGTAAAAAAAAAAACACTCCAGAAAAGGATAGGAAATTATTTGTTCGCTCTCCGAGTGAATTTCCGTTTATACTCGTATTATATACAAATACGTATGATATTTCCGAGCATTTTGTACTTGTGAAACGACACTCCAATTCCATTAGTGCAGTGAACAAAAACAAGTCGCCGGTATTATTATGAAACTATGGTTTTGTTCGTGAAGGAAGAGAGGGTTATTATTTTTTCTTCCGATTTTTATACGAAAAATACACAATAATTGCATTACATTCTTCGTCTCTGTACGAGTGTATCATTTAATTGAGTATTTTCGATAATAAGTCTTTCATATTTGCGCTGACGCATACGGCATTGCGAATTTCGAGAAAGTTAACTTTGTACACTTACTTATACTTACCTATACAAATGTGTTACCGATAAAGCTGTATATACAATACACAAAGGTTTCCACTATGTGAATGATATAATATATATTCTTTGGAATTGACGCCATTGAACTCTTATCAGCTATCACTATGTCTACATTTTATAAAAAAATCAAACTTAAATAAAGTCAAAAATGTATTACAACATTAGTAAATTATTCGTGTTTAATTTTAATTTTATTATTAGTTTAAAATTATTAATGTTACAATTTTAGTCAGCTATGTATGTTAACTAATATTTATATGCTCTAATAAAAAAGTCTTAAGATCCAGGAGTGCTCCCATTTTATATATGAAAAAGAAACATTATTAGGTATTCCATCGAGGTTTTCCAACACAAATATTGTACCAAAATGTTTGCCACCGATTAATTATATTTAAGTGGTAAGTCTTATTTCACCTGTATACCGTTATATAAGAGTTCTTTACAAATAACGGTGTCAGTATGCAAAAAAAATATTGTAGTTCGTTTATATATTATGAGCAGCATGCTACTACATATTTTATCCTCTGCAACGAAAATTCAGGAACCATAAATGAATTTTTGGTGCCTACACACAGAGTGTAACAAGAAAACTTGACAAATTAAATAACTATTTTGTTTTAACCAATATTTTTTATTTTTTTTATACATCATTTATTGACACTTGCGTTATGTATAACATAACACTTTTAATTTTATTTTTAAATGTTGAGAACAAAAAATTTAAAATCTGATGTAAATTTATTTTTACAATAAATTTTAGGTTAGAGACCTCCTCCATTAATTAATAAAATACCCAAGTAGGTAGCTCCATTGGGAGCCCTCCTACATCGTGCCATTTCATGTTATGTAATCCTCTTCATCACTATTACTTGTTGTGCTTAATTGTATAGTTGTATATTTTCATATTAAATAAAAAAAAAAAAAAATTATTTTTGAAACATTCAAAATAGTAAATTTGTAAATCTACTTTTTAGAAAAATGTTGATTGAAAAAAACATTTATTTAAGTCAAGTAGTTGGAAGATTTTGTTGAAATCTCATTATTTTTGTTAAATTAGGTTAATCTAGTTGTAAAAAACATTTTTTATCCAAAAAGTATAAACTGGTTTTAACATTTTATACGAATTTTTAAGCAAATTTAATTTTTTAAAGTATTCTTTTAAAGTTATTATTTTTCAAATTAATGAGTTACCTCAAAAGATGTTGACATTATGAAAAATCATAAAAATAAACCACTTGACTTGTATAAATGTTTTTACAATAAAAAGTTTTCTAAAAACTAGATTTATAAATTACAAATTAGCTATTTTGAGTTTTTCAAAAATAATTGAAACACATTTTTAATTTTATATTTTCATTATTAAAATGTTTATACATATACATGTAGCGCAATCGTAAATAAATTATACAAAAAAAAATTGTTTTTCAAAGATAAGAATTAACGTATTTAACTTACTAGGTATTCCTGTTATATCCTACTATAGTGCAATGAAAAATATTTAGTAGCATGAAGTACATTTTGTTAGGAATTTATTTTTTTCAAATTTATTTTTTAATTGAGATATGTAGTGAAAGTTAAAATTAAACACTAATAACTTATATACACAATACACTATACTGTCCTATAAATACATCAAAATTAATAAATTACATAAAAATAACATCTTAATTTTCGTTATACATGTGTATAACTGGTCATGGATTTATGGTTATGAAATTAAATGTTTATGAATCAATAAATTAATAAATGTCTATTGAATGTTATTTGTATGAATAAAATCTTGGTTGCCTTTTAGATAAATTAGTTTTTCAAACATTTTACCAGATAGATTAGACCTACTGAGTGAGAAATTTAAGAGATCCAGAAAGTATTTTTTGTTCCTTTTTAACATCTTGGCATACACAATACTTGTACAACATAATCAGAACCATTTTGTTCGTGCGGCAAAATATTAAATATTTTCCACTTAATGATGGTGGAATTTTAATATTTTGTTCTGTAAAATAATCCATAAAAAAATTAAAACAAATCAATTATGAAGGAATAAAATACGAAAAATAGTGAATGGTATAATTATTTTACTGACAGTTGAATGTTGACACAGTGACACTGACACACAGAAGAAAGAACAAATAAAATGGTATAACAATGCGAATAGTACACTGAAATTGCTTATCTGTACTTTTGATTTTATTTTCTATTTTATGTGGGAAAACCTACACTTATTTATTGATATATCTAGGTAGCAGATTCATATTTACGAGAACGAAAAATTCAGTTTAGTGCTTATCTGTATAACTATGTACAGTCGTACGGATAAGGACACCTTAATTTAATTTTATGTTTTTAAAATTATCTTACTAATTGTAACTTTGTGTGGTAAATTTGTTTGCTATCGTTCATTTCCACAGTAATTGTTACATTATTTTCAGTTTTGATTGACCTGCAAATCGAATTCATATTTCTTGGGACTTTTCAGTAAAATAATTACAATAATAGTATCTTGTATCTTTTGGCAAAATAAGATACAAGATACTAGTATAATATGTATCATGATACACGATACCTGATACTTTAAAATGATGTATACAAGATACAAGATACAGTTGTATCTTTGATACTGCCCAGCACTGTATGTACATGGAAAAACACGACAGAGATTTAGAAAAATTAATGAGGCATACAGATGTCAAGCCGTCCTGGCCATTCGTACAAGGTAGCCACTCCCACTCGGTTCCTCATCAGTCATCAATAAGGATTTACAGTTTCGAAAAATTACTGACAATTTAAAGTTATTTCACATAATAGATACGTGTGATGCCATAAATATATTGAACATTTCGAGGTTATTTTTTTTAACTTAATCTGTTATGGTTTTTCTCGACGCTTTTTTTAAAAACCCTCGGAATTTTCCCTTTTAACCTCTTAAAAGTACCAACTAGATTCACTTTCCTGCCAGAAAAGGTACTGAAAATTGAAGCATTATTTCAACTACTTAACGTGTATACAATGTATACTATACATGCACCATAAAAAACCACATCATTGTAAAATCAATACATTAATCACTCCGCTCAGAATCTAAACTGCGGGTGTCAGGGTCAAGCGACGTTGCCACCCTTGGTATTTAATTTTGATTTAACATACGACGAGGGGAGGGGTACACATTTTGAAAATTTTCAAATTTGTACAAATTGTACAACAATAATATAACCCCAATATGTACAGCCTGTGGTGTCCAAGTCACCATCAACCACATTCTCACTGAATGCCGAATACACCGCAACATCAAAATTAATCACAACCTGCCCGAATCAATAGCCGAAAATATACTCCACAATCACCTTCGATCCATAGCCAACATCATTCAATTCATCACAGCCGCAAATCTTCAACCAAAATTTAAAATTAATATTTAGAATAAATACACATAATAATATCATAATATAATTTGTTATCGTTGTAAGTTATTTGTAAACCCAATAGCCCGTGTAGCATCGAGTATTGTATTAATAAAAAATAAAAAATATATATTACTGGTCTGATTTTTGAGGTGAATTTCAAACATACGGGTGTCGGCGTCACTCAGCAAAAAAAAAACACATTTTTTTTTATTATCGAGTTCCGTGTGCTCGCGTTCTTCGTATATTAATATATCCCCCTGTACATAAAGTACAGGCTTCAGGTGACGACTAGACTACCAGCGTACAAATGTGTATTTATTATTATACACACAAAACCCCTATTACCTCTGTCGTCAGTACGGCGATATAGCTCGTATTAACGTTGGCTACACTAGCATGGTGCTATAGTAACTGCAAGTACGTGTGTATGAGTTGCAGAGAGTTTCATCGCTTTCATCATTTGGTAAGAGATTGACTACAACTTGCCCTAGTTGTGAAAAAAAAATCCATAAAAACAGTTGATTTCTCCGTGGTCGATTAGTCAGACAAAATATTATTTACATGTTATTATGTAAGCTGTACATATTAATTTGACTATATGCTATACATTTTACATGCAATATACGTATAGTATTTACTATAACTGACAGGCCAAAAACAGGTTTAGGTTTATTTCAGATTATTTCGGATTATTATTTGTGAACAATAAAATAATATAAAATAACAATAATGTTATCAATTAAAAAAAAAAAGAACTCCCAGGAAGAATATTTTTTTTTTATGATGCTGGCAACTAAATTGGATTCTGCTGTATATCAAAAGTGGGTTGATGAATATACTATATTTAATTAAACATAATTCACCTGTTATATGTATCCATTTAAATTGACTTGAATCAACAACCAGACGTCCAGACTTCAATCAATTATAATGTAAGCGTTTCGGTAAATATTGAACATTTTTAAGGGAACAAATATTATAATATAGGTATACTTGAAGTTTTTACATTTTTAGCAACTCCATATAATACTACACATATTTTAAGAAGCTCCTATATTTATTTATAAGCTTTATGTACTTTACGTGAACTTATACTAAGTATATTATTATTGATTTTTCTCTTATGAATACTATATTTAATTAAACTATTACACAGTTAAATCACTACAGCAAAATGACTTGCGTGCTTCAACTTATATGTTTCGAAGTTAATAATTTATTAATTTAATCACTGATTATAAATAATAACTTCCCCCCCCCCAAAAAAAAAAAAAATTTGATTTGATAATTTATTTATCAGAATTGTTAATTCATGTATACACCAATTTTAAATTGGATACAGTTAAATATTACGTACAACACCATATTAGTTTTACAAAATTCCTAATCATATTTTTTAATATATTTTAAAAACAAGTGATTATTTAATACATTAGATAAAAAAATAATTAAAACGAATTATAGAATATTACTAAGGAAGTATAATAATATTAAAATAATTAATCATTTCAACCTTATTTGTGATTACTGATTAGTAAATGGGCTAAATTGCATTAGATTGTAATTCAATCTAAACTACATCAATGAAAATGTTTGTACTTCCAAGTTTAATAAAATACCTTCAATTGTTAAGATACAAACATTATAAACACTGATCTTACAATAAGTCAATAACACTCTTCAAATTATAAATAATGTTTATTAAAATTCCAACGTCCTTTTCTTGAAGAGTTTTTTTTAATTAGATACTTTAAACCCACCCCTTCTAAAATTGTTATTTTAAAATGTCAAAAACTTCAAACCCAATTAACGTAATAAGAAGAACGTATTTGATATTAAAAGTAAAACTAATAATTGTTTCAATAAATCCTAATTTTTAAGATTTAATTAAAAAATGTTAGAAGAATTATGTATTCTAGTGACTAAAGAATATATTGACATTATCTTTTGATATTTTTCAATTTAAATAAAGGTTAATAATTATACAACTGAAAATGTGTACTTAATTAATTTAATTTTAATATTGTAATATCAATGTACCTAATATCAAAAACAAAATATACCAGATTTAATATTCATTTGGATTGTATACATTGTTTTTTAAATTGATAGTCAAAATTTAATTTTTGTCGAATTATTTTAAACCTACATTTTTATATCTACTTTGCATTGCGTTATATTATATTATATTATTATAAAGTTCCTTGAGTTCAGTCGGTAAAAATAAAAATAAACGACTTTTAAGACTTTTTGTACATTCATCACAAAGGCTGAACACTCCTCTAGTCGAATTTGTATGGTTTTCATCTTCTGTTATTTTTTCTTTGTGCAATTAAGACGATAAAAACTTTTTATAAGATATGCGCGCTTGAAATTTAAATTCTATCGATTTTGTTTTTTCTTGAACACTGTAGAAAGAAGATTCTCATTTTCAAAAATGATTTGTCATCATTAAATTACAATTTATGTTCAATCGCATAATATACTCCAAATATTTAAATAATTTGAGTTCTCTTATACCATTACCTTAAAAATTAAAATACACTTAAATGTCTATACTGTACACAATTTTTTTTATTTATTCAGAAATTCAAAGTTTCAAAACTTTTAATATGTCATAGTAATATTATACTGATTACGTCTGATCCGGAATGGTTCGTATTCAAAACCAATGTCTTAATCACTCGGTTCCTGTGTATTCCACAATAAAATATCTTTAAAAAATATCTAAAATCTGTACTTTATATCGATTGATTCATACAATGAATATATTATTATGCACTAGTTTATGGTTGGTTGCTATTCCGAACCAAGTACGATTAAAACATCGTATTATTTATAATATTGGATTAAATTATAAAACTATAAAGACGATTTAATATTATAATTGCTAAACATATTGTTTGATTTAAATACAATATTGTTAGGTGCTTGATTTAAATGTCAAATACTTTAATAAACCAAACATAATTTCCAATTTCAAATAAGCGTCTCTATTTACCGTTGTAAATATATTATACTGCGGGAAATCAACAAAATGTCAGTAATCAAGTGTCTGCTGTCACAATACAAGTCTAATCTGCAAACATTAATATATCTCAGCAATATTCACTCTAGCTAAAGTCACTGGATATTAATACAATTATTCTTGACATTTACATTGCTTGGAATTAGTTTGGTTCACTTCAATATCTAGAATTTCGAACACATTTCAACCACAGTATAGAACGTATTATTATAATATTCCCTCCATTCGACATTTGCAAAAAAAAAAAAACAAGTATCTTGATATTAGTTTATCCTTTTTTCATATCATTGATTGGGTATATCATACAAATTAATTTTATAACATATAATTATTTTAATATAAAATCAAAAATAATAAGAACAGAGAATTGAATAATAAATAATAAATATAATAATAATAATAATTGTACTTCCGTTTTTTCGGAAAATATATCAGAATATGTGTAGAGCTGAATGAATTAGCATTGTCAGAAAATCAGCAGAAATCAAACAAAAATTAACGCACAGTAACTAAAAATGAGCACAAAATGACCAGGCATCAGAAAATGAGTTTTCCTAATTTATTAAAATATTTGACTATATGTAAATTGTAATCTATGGCAACTGTTAACATTGACGAATTATAGCTCTGTGTGGATTCTGTGAACATAATTATATCATATATGACAACACTCATTAGGTGAAAAGTATACGTCGTATTTTTATAGTACATTTTTCGGTACAGACAAAAAATGTTATACAACTTTCGAGTTATTAAACTGTTTGTACCAAAGTCCGAGGATAATATAGTGGATGGTCAATGATTTATGGTTTCGTAATATTTAGTTTAACAAATAAGAAAAATAATTTTCTATCGGTTTTTATTCTTAATAATAAGTTTATAATAATAAAAACGTTATGTTTTGAAACAAAATATAGATGTTTTACTGTAACTATAATGTCTTAAGAAAAGGTACAAGTGTAATGTGTATGATAAAATAAGTTTAGGTGGGACGCTCAAGACATTCAAATTCAAAGTCCTAGTTACATCAATGAAAAACGAATAATTTTTTAAAAAGCATTACTTGATTTTTTAAAGTTTGAACAATTTTATTAATCAATTACATATGTCATTTTAGTTTTTAAATATTGTCTATTAAACTATGATGCCAGCGTCTGTGGTAATTGCTAGTGGGCCAGAAACTTTTAAACGGGGTGCTAAGAGGCCCAAAGCTCATCGTATATAGACGGATGCCCTGCATAAAAAACAATTTGGAATTACAATTGCTTATTTTCCGAACACACCTTACGAGTACTATAATAGTTTTAATTATATGAAGCATTGCTTCAGAAGCAATACATCTCACTCAAGAACTATAACAAATCACCAGGCTCTGGTAGAGAACCGCCAGAGATTATCAAAATCAGTATTGCAAAAACACTCAAAAATGATCACAAATATGTCATGCCCATAATAAATGCGTTGAACAACCAAAGTTCGCATCAAAACGAAAAACTTCCAAGCTAGTTCTTATCCGAAAAGACGAAACTCCATTTGAAAATACTTCATAATAAATATCACTTTATATGATAATATAAAAGGAAAATTACCAAAGTCGGTATTAAACCTACTGGCTACAGGTAATATACATAATATAGTTACCAATCGTCCAACTACGCAGTAATTATCCATTCTATGCCCAGTGCCCATATTTTATATTATAACTGAAAAATGTTTTTTTTAATTTTATTTAAAGATACCGCAAAATATATTTTAGTTTTTTTTTTATTCTCTGGATATAAGTAGACAAAATTATTAGACTGATTGGTCTTAAATACAATTTATTGTTTTCTTTCTAATTATTGTTTGATTTTAAAAGCCAAGAAATTAAGTTAACTTTATAGTTAAATTAATTAACTCATAACATGAATTTATTAAGAAGACTAAAGTGCGGGAATATCGTTTAATTTTTACTGACTAATAATGGGCAAACAATAAAATAACTAATAACCTAAATCATTAGTTTATGCCTTGCAGCCTTGATGATAATATAAAATGTTTTCTATACGGAACGTTTATTGCTAAACGAACTTAAAATGTTTTTCATTAAGCTATTAAATTCGAATAAAAAATTATTGTTGCAATAAAATTATGAATGGGCGATTATTTTTGTTTTATTGCTGTTTAAATTATTTTTTATAATTTTAAGAATATTTAGCTGCTTATAAATAAAAAAAAATATGTGAATGTGTAGCAGTTTACAATTTTACATACTTAAAATTTATAACATTCAACATCTAGGCCGGCCGCACACCAAAAGAGCAAAACTGTTTTAGTCATCGTTAGTCATTTTTGTCTTAAGTCAAATAAAACAATTTGTTTTGGTCGGTCGTACACCAAAAGAGCAAAACTGTTTTAGTCATCGTTAGTCATTTTTGTCTTAAGTCAAATAAAACAATTTGTTTTGGTCGGTCGTACACCAAAAGAGCAAAACTGTTTTAGTCATCGTTAGTCATTTTTGTCTTAAGTCAAATAAAACAATTTGTTTTGGTCGGTCGTACACCAAAAGAGCAAAACTGTTTTAGTCATCGTTAGTCATTTTTGTCTTAAGTCAAATAAAACAATTTGTTTTGGTCGGTCGTACACCAAAAGAGCAAAACTGTTTTAGTCATCGTTAGTCATTTTTGTCTTAAGTCAAATAAAACAATTTGTTTTGGTCGGTCGTACACCAAAAGAGCAAAACTGTTTTAGTCATCGTTAGTCATTTTTGTCTTAAGTCAAATAAAACAATTTGTTTTGGTCGGTCGTACACCAAAAGAGCAAAACTGTTTTAGTCATCGTTAGTCATTTTTGTCTTAAGTCAAATAAAACAATTTGTTTTGGTCGGTCGTACACCAAAAGAGCAAAACTGTTTTAGTCATCGTTAGTCATTTTTGTCTTAAGTCAAATAAAACAATTTGTTTTGGTCGGTCGTACACCAAAAGAGCAAAACTGTTTTAGTCATCGTTAGTCATTTTTGTCTTAAGTCAAATAAAACAATTTGTTTTGGTCGGTCGTACACCAAAAGAGCAAAACTGTTTTAGTCATCGTTAGTCATTTTTGTCTTAAGTCAAATAAAACAATTTGTTTTGGTCGGTCGTACACCAAAAGAGCAAAACTGTTTTAGTCATCGTTAGTCATTTTTGTCTTAAGTCAAATAAAACAATTTGTTTTGGTCGGTCGTACACCAAAAGAGCAAAACTGTTTTAGTCATCGTTAGTCATTTTTGTCTTAAGTCAAATAAAACAATTTGTTTTGGTCGGTCGTACACCAAAAGAGCAAAACTGTTTTAGTCATCGTTAGTCATTTTTGTCTTAAGTCAAATAAAACAATTTGTTTTGGTCGGTCGTACACCAAAAGAGCAAAACTGTTTTAGTCATCGTTAGTCATTTTTGTCTTAAGTCAAATAAAACAATTTGTTTTGGTCGGTCGTACACCAAAAGAGCAAAACTGTTTTAGTCATCGTTAGTCATTTTTGTCTTAAGTCAAATAAAACAATTTGTTTTGGTCGGTCGTACACCAAAAGAGCAAAACTGTTTTAGTCATCGTTAGTCATTTTTGTCTTAAGTCAAATAAAACAATTTGTTTTGGTCGGTCGTACACCAAAAGAGCAAAACTGTTTTAGTCATCGTTAGTCATTTTTGTCTTAAGTCAAATAAAACAATTTGTTTTGGTCGGTCGTACACCAAAAGAGCAAAACTGTTTTAGTCATCGTTAGTCATTTTTGTCTTAAGTCAAATAAAACAATTTGTTTTGGTCGGTCGTACACCAAAAGAGCAAAACTGTTTTAGTCATCGTTAGTCATTTTTGTCTTAAGTCAAATAAAACAATTTGTTTTGGTCGGTCGTACACCAAAAGAGCAAAACTGTTTTAGTCATCGTTAGTCATTTTTGTCTTAAGTCAAATAAAACAATTTGTTTTGGTCGGTCGTACACCAAAAGAGCAAAACTGTTTTAGTCATCGTTAGTCATTTTTGTCTTAAGTCAAATAAAACAATTTGTTTTGGTCGGTCGTACACCAAAAGAGCAAAACTGTTTTAGTCATCGTTAGTCATTTTTGTCTTAAGTCAAATAAAACAATTTGTTTTGGTCGGTCGTACACCAAAAGAGCAAAACTGTTTTAGTCATCGTTAGTCATTTTTGTCTTAAGTCAAATAAAACAATTTGTTTTGGTCGGTCGTACACCAAAAGAGCAAAACTGTTTTAGTCATCGTTAGTCATTTTTGTCTTAAGTCAAATAAAACAATTTGTTTTGGTCGGTCGTACACCAAAAGAGCAAAACTGTTTTAGTCATCGTTAGTCATTTTTGTCTTAAGTCAAATAAAACAATTTGTTTTGGTCGGTCGTACACCAAAAGAGCAAAACTGTTTTAGTCATCGTTAGTCATTTTTGTCTTAAGTCAAATAAAACAATTTGTTTTGGTCGGTCGTACACCAAAAGAGCAAAACTGTTTTAGTCATCGTTAGTCATTTTTGTCTTAAGTCAAATAAAACAATTTGTTTTGGTCGGTCGTACACCAAAAGAGCAAAACTGTTTTAGTCATCGTTAGTCATTTTTGTCTTAAGTCAAATAAAACAATTTGTTTTGGTCGGTCGTACACCAAAAGAGCAAAACTGTTTTAGTCATCGTTAGTCATTTTTGTCTTAAGTCAAATAAAACAATTTGTTTTGGTCGGTCGTACACCAAAAGAGCAAAACTGTTTTAGTCATCGTTAGTCATTTTTGTCTTAAGTCAAATAAAACAATTTGTTTTGGTCGGTCGTACACCAAAAGAGCAAAACTGTTTTAGTCATCGTTAGTCATTTTTGTCTTAAGTCAAATAAAACAATTTGTTTTGGTCGGTCGTACACCAAAAGAGCAAAACTGTTTTAGTCATCGTTAGTCATTTTTGTCTTAAGTCAAATAAAACAATTTGTTTTGGTCGGTCGTACACCAAAAGAGCAAAACTGTTTTAGTCATCGTTAGTCATTTTTGTCTTAAGTCAAATAAAACAATTTGTTTTGGTCGGTCGTACACCAAAAGAGCAAAACTGTTTTAGTCATCGTTAGTCATTTTTGTCTTAAGTCAAATAAAACAATTTGTTTTGGTCGGTCGTACACCAAAAGAGCAAAACTGTTTTAGTCATCGTTAGTCATTTTTGTCTTAAGTCAAATAAAACAATTTGTTTTGGTCGGTCGTACACCAAAAGAGCAAAACTGTTTTAGTCATCGTTAGTCATTTTTGTCTTAAGTCAAATAAAACAATTTGTTTTGGTCGGTCGTACACCAAAAGAGCAAAACTGTTTTAGTCATCGTTAGTCATTTTTGTCTTAAGTCAAATAAAACAATTTGTTTTGGTCGGTCGTACACCAAAAGAGCAAAACTGTTTTAGTCATCGTTAGTCATTTTTGTCTTAAGTCAAATAAAACAATTTGTTTTGGTCGGTCGTACACCAAAAGAGCAAAACTGTTTTAGTCATCGTTAGTCATTTTTGTCTTAAGTCAAATAAAACAATTTGTTTTGGTCGGTCGTACACCAAAAGAGCAAAACTGTTTTAGTCATCGTTAGTCATTTTTGTCTTAAGTCAAATAAAACAATTTGTTTTGGTCGGTCGTACACCAAAAGAGCAAAACTGTTTTAGTCATCGTTAGTCATTTTTGTCTTAAGTCAAATAAAACAATTTGTTTTGGTCGGTCGTACACCAAAAGAGCAAAACTGTTTTAGTCATCGTTAGTCATTTTTGTCTTAAGTCAAATAAAACAATTTGTTTTGGTCGGTCGTACACCAAAAGAGCAAAACTGTTTTAGTCATCGTTAGTCATTTTTGTCTTAAGTCAAATAAAACAATTTGTTTTGGTCGGTCGTACACCAAAAGAGCAAAACTGTTTTAGTCATCGTTAGTCATTTTTGTCTTAAGTCAAATAAAACAATTTGTTTTGGTCGGTCGTACACCAAAAGAGCAAAACTGTTTTAGTCATCGTTAGTCATTTTTGTCTTAAGTCAAATAAAACAATTTGTTTTGGTCGGTCGTACACCAAAAGAGCAAAACTGTTTTAGTCATCGTTAGTCATTTTTGTCTTAAGTCAAATAAAACAATTTGTTTTGGTCGGTCGTACACCAAAAGAGCAAAACTGTTTTAGTCATCGTTAGTCATTTTTGTCTTAAGTCAAATAAAACAATTTGTTTTGGTCGGTCGTACACCAAAAGAGCAAAACTGTTTTAGTCATCGTTAGTCATTTTTGTCTTAAGTCAAATAAAACAATTTGTTTTGGTCGGTCGTACACCAAAAGAGCAAAACTGTTTTAGTCATCGTTAGTCATTTTTGTCTTAAGTCAAATAAAACAATTTGTTTTGGTCGGTCGTACACCAAAAGAGCAAAACTGTTTTAGTCATCGTTAGTCATTTTTGTCTTAAGTCAAATAAAACAATTTGTTTTGGTCGGTCGTACACCAAAAGAGCAAAACTGTTTTAGTCATCGTTAGTCATTTTTGTCTTAAGTCAAATAAAACAATTTGTTTTGGTCGGTCGTACACCAAAAGAGCAAAACTGTTTTAGTCATCGTTAGTCATTTTTGTCTTAAGTCAAATAAAACAATTTGTTTTGGTCGGTCGTACACCAAAAGAGCAAAACTGTTTTAGTCATCGTTAGTCATTTTTGTCTTAAGTCAAATAAAACAATTTGTTTTGGTCGGTCGTACACCAAAAGAGCAAAACTGTTTTAGTCATCGTTAGTCATTTTTGTCTTAAGTCAAATAAAACAATTTGTTTTGGTCGGTCGTACACCAAAAGAGCAAAACTGTTTTAGTCATCGTTAGTCATTTTTGTCTTAAGTCAAATAAAACAATTTGTTTTGGTCGGTCGTACACCAAAAGAGCAAAACTGTTTTAGTCATCGTTAGTCATTTTTGTCTTAAGTCAAATAAAACAATTTGTTTTGGTCGGTCGTACACCAAAAGAGCAAAACTGTTTTAGTCATCGTTAGTCATTTTTGTCTTAAGTCAAATAAAACAATTTGTTTTGGTCGGTCGTACACCAAAAGAGCAAAACTGTTTTAGTCATCGTTAGTCATTTTTGTCTTAAGTCAAATAAAACAATTTGTTTTGGTCGGTCGTACACCAAAAGAGCAAAACTGTTTTAGTCATCGTTAGTCATTTTTGTCTTAAGTCAAATAAAACAATTTGTTTTGGTCGGTCGTACACCAAAAGAGCAAAACTGTTTTAGTCATCGTTAGTCATTTTTGTCTTAAGTCAAATAAAACAATTTGTTTTGGTCGGTCGTACACCAAAAGAGCAAAACTGTTTTAGTCATCGTTAGTCATTTTTGTCTTAAGTCAAATAAAACAATTTGTTTTGGTCGGTCGTACACCAAAAGAGCAAAACTGTTTTAGTCATCGTTAGTCATTTTTGTCTTAAGTCAAATAAAACAATTTGTTTTGGTCGGTCGTACACCAAAAGAGCAAAACTGTTTTAGTCATCGTTAGTCATTTTTGTCTTAAGTCAAATAAAACAATTTGTTTTGGTCGGTCGTACACCAAAAGAGCAAAACTGTTTTAGTCATCGTTAGTCATTTTTGTCTTAAGTCAAATAAAACAATTTGTTTTGGTCGGTCGTACACCAAAAGAGCAAAACTGTTTTAGTCATCGTTAGTCATTTTTGTCTTAAGTCAAATAAAACAATTTGTTTTGGTCGGTCGTACACCAAAAGAGCAAAACTGTTTTAGTCATCGTTAGTCATTTTTGTCTTAAGTCAAATAAAACAATTTGTTTTGGTCGGTCGTACACCAAAAGAGCAAAACTGTTTTAGTCATCGTTAGTCATTTTTGTCTTAAGTCAAATAAAACAATTTGTTTTGGTCGGTCGTACACCAAAAGAGCAAAACTGTTTTAGTCATCGTTAGTCATTTTTGTCTTAAGTCAAATAAAACAATTTGTTTTGGTCGGTCGTACACCAAAAGAGCAAAACTGTTTTAGTCATCGTTAGTCATTTTTGTCTTAAGTCAAATAAAACAATTTGTTTTGGTCGGTCGTACACCAAAAGAGCAAAACTGTTTTAGTCATCGTTAGTCATTTTTGTCTTAAGTCAAATAAAACAATTTGTTTTGGTCGGTCGTACACCAAAAGAGCAAAACTGTTTTAGTCATCGTTAGTCATTTTTGTCTTAAGTCAAATAAAACAATTTGTTTTGGTCGGTCGTACACCAAAAGAGCAAAACTGTTTTAGTCATCGTTAGTCATTTTTGTCTTAAGTCAAATAAAACAATTTGTTTTGGTCGGTCGTACACCAAAAGAGCAAAACTGTTTTAGTCATCGTTAGTCATTTTTGTCTTAAGTCAAATAAAACAATTTGTTTTGGTCGGTCGTACACCAAAAGAGCAAAACTGTTTTAGTCATCGTTAGTCATTTTTGTCTTAAGTCAAATAAAACAATTTGTTTTGGTCGGTCGTACACCAAAAGAGCAAAACTGTTTTAGTCATCGTTAGTCATTTTTGTCTTAAGTCAAATAAAACAATTTGTTTTGGTCGGTCGTACACCAAAAGAGCAAAACTGTTTTAGTCATCGTTAGTCATTTTTGTCTTAAGTCAAATAAAACAATTTGTTTTGGTCGGTCGTACACCAAAAGAGCAAAACTGTTTTAGTCATCGTTAGTCATTTTTGTCTTAAGTCAAATAAAACAATTTGTTTTGGTCGGTCGTACACCAAAAGAGCAAAACTGTTTTAGTCATCGTTAGTCATTTTTGTCTTAAGTCAAATAAAACAATTTGTTTTGGTCGGTCGTACACCAAAAGAGCAAAACTGTTTTAGTCATCGTTAGTCATTTTTGTCTTAAGTCAAATAAAACAATTTGTTTTGGTCGGTCGTACACCAAAAGAGCAAAACTGTTTTAGTCATCGTTAGTCATTTTTGTCTTAAGTCAAATAAAACAATTTGTTTTGGTCGGTCGTACACCAAAAGAGCAAAACTGTTTTAGTCATCGTTAGTCATTTTTGTCTTAAGTCAAATAAAACAATTTGTTTTGGTCGGTCGTACACCAAAAGAGCAAAACTGTTTTAGTCATCGTTAGTCATTTTTGTCTTAAGTCAAATAAAACAATTTGTTTTGGTCGGTCGTACACCAAAAGAGCAAAACTGTTTTAGTCATCGTTAGTCATTTTTGTCTTAAGTCAAATAAAACAATTTGTTTTGGTCGGTCGTACACCAAAAGAGCAAAACTGTTTTAGTCATCGTTAGTCATTTTTGTCTTAAGTCAAATAAAACAATTTGTTTTGGTCGGTCGTACACCAAAAGAGCAAAACTGTTTTAGTCATCGTTAGTCATTTTTGTCTTAAGTCAAATAAAACAATTTGTTTTGGTCGGTCGTACACCAAAAGAGCAAAACTGTTTTAGTCATCGTTAGTCATTTTTGTCTTAAGTCAAATAAAACAATTTGTTTTGGTCGGTCGTACACCAAAAGAGCAAAACTGTTTTAGTCATCGTTAGTCATTTTTGTCTTAAGTCAAATAAAACAATTTGTTTTGGTCGGTCGTACACCAAAAGAGCAAAACTGTTTTAGTCATCGTTAGTCATTTTTGTCTTAAGTCAAATAAAACAATTTGTTTTGGTCGGTCGTACACCAAAAGAGCAAAACTGTTTTAGTCATCGTTAGTCATTTTTGTCTTAAGTCAAATAAAACAATTTGTTTTGGTCGGTCGTACACCAAAAGAGCAAAACTGTTTTAGTCATCGTTAGTCATTTTTGTCTTAAGTCAAATAAAACAATTTGTTTTGGTCGGTCGTACACCAAAAGAGCAAAACTGTTTTAGTCATCGTTAGTCATTTTTGTCTTAAGTCAAATAAAACAATTTGTTTTGGTCGGTCGTACACCAAAAGAGCAAAACTGTTTTAGTCATCGTTAGTCATTTTTGTCTTAAGTCAAATAAAACAATTTGTTTTGGTCGGTCGTACACCAAAAGAGCAAAACTGTTTTAGTCATCGTTAGTCATTTTTGTCTTAAGTCAAATAAAACAATTTGTTTTGGTCGGTCGTACACCAAAAGAGCAAAACTGTTTTAGTCATCGTTAGTCATTTTTGTCTTAAGTCAAATAAAACAATTTGTTTTGGTCGGTCGTACACCAAAAGAGCAAAACTGTTTTAGTCATCGTTAGTCATTTTTGTCTTAAGTCAAATAAAACAATTTGTTTTGGTCGGTCGTACACCAAAAGAGCAAAACTGTTTTAGTCATCGTTAGTCATTTTTGTCTTAAGTCAAATAAAACAATTTGTTTTGGTCGGTCGTACACCAAAAGAGCAAAACTGTTTTAGTCATCGTTAGTCATTTTTGTCTTAAGTCAAATAAAACAATTTGTTTTGGTCGGTCGTACACCAAAAGAGCAAAACTGTTTTAGTCATCGTTAGTCATTTTTGTCTTAAGTCAAATAAAACAATTTGTTTTGGTCGGTCGTACACCAAAAGAGCAAAACTGTTTTAGTCATCGTTAGTCATTTTTGTCTTAAGTCAAATAAAACAATTTGTTTTGGTCGGTCGTACACCAAAAGAGCAAAACTGTTTTAGTCATCGTTAGTCATTTTTGTCTTAAGTCAAATAAAACAATTTGTTTTGGTCGGTCGTACACCAAAAGAGCAAAACTGTTTTAGTCATCGTTAGTCATTTTTGTCTTAAGTCAAATAAAACAATTTGTTTTGGTCGGTCGTACACCAAAAGAGCAAAACTGTTTTAGTCATCGTTAGTCATTTTTGTCTTAAGTCAAATAAAACAATTTGTTTTGGTCGGTCGTACACCAAAAGAGCAAAACTGTTTTAGTCATCGTTAGTCATTTTTGTCTTAAGTCAAATAAAACAATTTGTTTTGGTCGGTCGTACACCAAAAGAGCAAAACTGTTTTAGTCATCGTTAGTCATTTTTGTCTTAAGTCAAATAAAACAATTTGTTTTGGTCGGTCGTACACCAAAAGAGCAAAACTGTTTTAGTCATCGTTAGTCATTTTTGTCTTAAGTCAAATAAAACAATTTGTTTTGGTCGGTCGTACACCAAAAGAGCAAAACTGTTTTAGTCATCGTTAGTCATTTTTGTCTTAAGTCAAATAAAACAATTTGTTTTGGTCGGTCGTACACCAAAAGAGCAAAACTGTTTTAGTCATCGTTAGTCATTTTTGTCTTAAGTCAAATAAAACAATTTGTTTTGGTCGGTCGTACACCAAAAGAGCAAAACTGTTTTAGTCATCGTTAGTCATTTTTGTCTTAAGTCAAATAAAACAATTTGTTTTGGTCGGTCGTACACCAAAAGAGCAAAACTGTTTTAGTCATCGTTAGTCATTTTTGTCTTAAGTCAAATAAAACAATTTGTTTTGGTCGGTCGTACACCAAAAGAGCAAAACTGTTTTAGTCATCGTTAGTCATTTTTGTCTTAAGTCAAATAAAACAATTTGTTTTGGTCGGTCGTACACCAAAAGAGCAAAACTGTTTTAGTCATCGTTAGTCATTTTTGTCTTAAGTCAAATAAAACAATTTGTTTTGGTCGGTCGTACACCAAAAGAGCAAAACTGTTTTAGTCATCGTTAGTCATTTTTGTCTTAAGTCAAATAAAACAATTTGTTTTGGTCGGTCGTACACCAAAAGAGCAAAACTGTTTTAGTCATCGTTAGTCATTTTTGTCTTAAGTCAAATAAAACAATTTGTTTTGGTCGGTCGTACACCAAAAGAGCAAAACTGTTTTAGTCATCGTTAGTCATTTTTGTCTTAAGTCAAATAAAACAATTTGTTTTGGTCGGTCGTACACCAAAAGAGCAAAACTGTTTTAGTCATCGTTAGTCATTTTTGTCTTAAGTCAAATAAAACAATTTGTTTTGGTCGGTCGTACACCAAAAGAGCAAAACTGTTTTAGTCATCGTTAGTCATTTTTGTCTTAAGTCAAATAAAACAATTTGTTTTGGTCGGTCGTACACCAAAAGAGCAAAACTGTTTTAGTCATCGTTAGTCATTTTTGTCTTAAGTCAAATAAAACAATTTGTTTTGGTCGGTCGTACACCAAAAGAGCAAAACTGTTTTAGTCATCGTTAGTCATTTTTGTCTTAAGTCAAATAAAACAATTTGTTTTGGTCGGTCGTACACCAAAAGAGCAAAACTGTGTAAGTCATCGTTAGTCGTAAAATTGCAGTATAGTATTTCAGTCACCAACATGTCTTCTGACGAAGAAGAAGTTATTGTTCCTATTTTGTGGTCTTTGTTGTTAAATATCGAAGAGGATGAAAAACAAAATAGAATGTGGGTTCATCCTTTGAATAAAAAACGTACAACAAATAATTTAATCAAATGTTTTTTACGTGAATTACGTAATGATGATTTAAAATTTAAAAATTTTACGAGAGTAAGTCCTGAAACATTTGATTACATTTTGAATATAATTTCTGAAGAAATTCAAAAAGCTGATACTAACTTCAGAAAGAGTATCAAACCGGATGAACAATTATTAGTCACTTTGTGGTAAGTAGAATTTAATTTAATTAGTATCAAATTCAAGCTTTAGAGGAAAAATAATTTTTTTGTAGACTAGTATTATAGGTACATATTACACCTTTATTTTAATGTAATAATCTAAATTATAATTTTATATAATTACTTATGAAATACATTCAACTTATTTATTTTTAAATTATTATATACATCACTTAAAAATTATTTATATGGGAGTTCTTGATATGAGTTTGAACTTTTTGAAGAAGTCAATAATTCTGGACTTTGAGAAAAGAGAAACTGTGTAGTTTGAGGCGTGTTTTGATTTAACTGTTGAGGCTGAATAGTATGCTGTTGATTTGGCTGTACATTGTTTGAATATAATATCGGAAAGTTACTTGGATATATCGGTGTAGCAGCAGATGAAGTTTCTTGTTCATCAAGCAGTTGATCCAATGTACTTAAAACAGCTTTTTTAAATCTACGCTGGTTTTTGTCATTGAGTTTTTTAAAATCTGGTACTAAACTTTTATTTTATTATGGTAAAACGGTTTAATGTATTGGAAAATAAGATGTTAGTTGGCCCCGAGAAAGCTACTAAAATAACTCGGGCGATATGTGTACTTCATAATTTAATTATGACAAGGGAAGTAAACCTTACAGAAATTCATAATGAAATTGAAAATCATCATAATCAAATAGAAATAAGAAACGAAGCGAATATTGTTCACCATAACAGATCGTCTGTAGCAGCTATCGAACAACGTAATAAGTTTATGGATTTTTTCAATTCAGAAAATGGTTCAGTTCCTTGGCAAGACATATATTTAGTTTAAAAAAATAATTTTAGTTCTAACTTTTAAAATATAATGTAATTATGATAATAATATATAATATTGATAGATTTGACAAATTTTTTTTTTTTTAATATAAGGTTAAAAAGTAAGTTGAGATCCATTTTTATTTAGTGCATTTGAAGTGCTTTATTTTATTTTTTCTATACTTTTATTTTATAACTATTCAATATAATTTACTATAATAAAGTAAGATAATTAGTATACTTATTTCTATAAAAATATATTGACTAATGATCAATTTTATTTTGTCCTATTTACTTTACTAAATTATTTGTTTAATTATGTAGTGTGTATCAGACATATTTCATACCATTAAAGTGGAAAATGAAAAAGTGAATTATTAAATGTAAAAAAAAAAAATCTAAAAATACTTGATAATATATTCGGCTCAGCGGCGTATACCTACTATAAAATATAGTACCTATTTGCATAAACATATAGGTACTATATTTTATGTTATAAACAATAAACATATAACATAAAATAGTTCAAAATAACATAAGGTCTTGAGCAGGAAGGTGCTCATCTGCGAAACCTAGAATTATATTATTATAAAATATTATAGGTACCTGGAGCTTTTAGTATTCTGGAGATTTCTGTCCATAATTTTTCCTGAACATCTCGGTTGCTATGTTGTTTGTCTTTATAATTATAGATGGTAGATCTTTGTTGAACAAGTGTTATGAGTGTTTCCAGGTCTATTTTTTCAGTCATAGTTAAGACTGAGTAGAAAATTTAAAATAATACGTCACATGTTTATTATTTGTTAATATATTTTGTAATATGTGGAATATGTTTATAATTACCTTTATATAGGTATACAAAATGTATTACGTATAAACAATTTTTAAAATATATATATTAATATATAAAAACAGTACTCATATATTATTATTAATTATGAATTGTAATCAATTATATTAGTGAACGATCGTTCTGCAACGTCTGTGGACTTTCCAACTAGTTAACCATCTGATACCGGTCAAACTGGCGGTTTGACTAATAAAAATTGTTTTGTTTTGACTGACGGAATAGAGCATGTTCTATTTCGGTAAAACACGATTAGTCATGACTAGAATTGACTGAAGAGCAAAAATGTTTTGTTTTGACTATGACTTATCAGTGTGCGGGTTTCACTGAATTACATGTGTTCTATTTTTAATTAGTCATAATAAAGCTGCCTTAGTCTGCTTTAAGCAGTTTTGCTCTTTTGGTGTGCGGCCGGCCTTTGCATACATCATTATGTCATGTACTCATGTAGGTACTTTAATCGAAACCAAAATAAAGTTTATTCATTCCAATTGGTTAAGGTTTAGTAAGTGTCAAAACTTAAATAGTAAAGAAAAAACACAGAATAAAATAATATAATTTCAATGACTATAAATTATGGTTTTGTATCTTTTATTTGTATTTCAACTACGTTGAGCAAAGGGATTGACATAATAAGACGTGAACAGCAATGTTCAAATTTACTTAAAGTAAAAATCATTGCACTAATTTTATACACAAATGCGGAAAATTATGTTCTCCTGCAGATATAAGTATATTTTGTGCCAAACAGATGGCCAAAAACTTAAAAATGCTCTATTGGTGTCTAATGCAATAATGTAAGCAAGTAAAAAATAGTATTTTTATTTACGTTCTTTCCATGCGAATTTCAGATTTTTAAATACAAGTTTTAATATATTTTAAGCAGTGAGTTACTGCCAATGATGCAATCAATGTAATATGTATTTAATGCAATAACTTCACAGCCCTAGTTTCAAGGATTTTTTTTAAGTTATATGATAAATATAATTCCATGGATAACCCAAATTAAATTACCTATAACATTGTTTACGATTAAAATGTGAGATTTTATCAACACTTTACGTTCATACCGATACTTGGATTTCTGATAATTTCATAAAAATCGAATTGAATTTTATTCAGAGTTTACAAATCAAGATTTTTTTTTAATTCTGAGGAAAATAGATTCATCAAATACCTATTAATTTTAAAGCTTAAATTGCGCTCTTTTGATGAATTGTCCACATATTATGATCGCAGTCAATACTTTAATCGATTGACGGGACTAAAATCCGCTACATTATAATTGTACTGAAACGGTAACACTTCGATGACTGATATAAATAATAATAATAATAATAGTTATAACATAATATATTTCTAAAAAAACACCTTAAATTATACAATTGACATAATATGGTCGTCATAAATTCTAAAATACAATTTTCCATAATATCTTTTAATGTCATAATTGCGATAACATTTAAACAAAAATTTTATTTTATAGTTATTTTTTTTATAAAATACCCAACAATAACATTCTGGTAACGATGGCACAAACTGTATAAGCATATATTTATATTAAAACTAAAAAGTTTAATTTAAATGTTTATCACATATTATGGTAAAAATTTAATCATATCAAATTATTCTTAATTTTTGGTATACAATTCAATGGTTGACTAGTTTGAGAGAGTTTATATACCAATATATTTTTGATACAATAATCATATACAATTCGTAAAAATTTTATACGATGATAATAATAGAACAATAAAATAAACACTTTTCTAAATTTAAGATTAATTTTAAGTTTAAAAAAAAATTGTTTTAATGTAACGTTATACAGTAACATCAGATATATTTGAATTTTTTCGAGCAATAAACGTTTCGCTATTCCTTGGCGTTCTCATTATTTTCCCACTTGTAATCAGTCGCCCAAAGCCTTCTTGATGAGCGAAAGCATACCCTGACCTAATAGAACGTCTTTTGTGCCTCACTGACATCGATCTCGTTCCAGTTCCCGACACTGGCCTCCTATAAAAATATCACATTTATCAATATTTTCACGTCTGATAAAATGTCTTTTCGGTAATATTCATTAATAGTTTGGTATACGTTTGCTTCAGTTGCTTCAAACGGAGTTTATCAGTAAGAACAGGCCTCGTTTCCAGGAAATACAGACGCCAAGCAACCACAGGGCTGACAATTACGACCACAACGAGTAATGTCACCAACCAAAATGTTGGTTGTTTCATCGCCTAATACAGCACATGCATGTAAGCAATTAAACTCTTACGCGATACATTAGAAATATATAATAATGAACGGCAAATCAAATGCAGTCACTAAATGTATATACACTTACCATCGCCAAAGACCCTACGTAGATCCCTCCTATGAGGTAGTTATAAATCCATTCAGCAACGAAGAATAATGCCAAAGATCCCCAGATAACGATATGGTTGATTACAGTCCAGTATGACGTATCAAAAGCTACCTACATAATATTAACTATCGTATGTAATTATACACTACCGACCGTTTTTATTCAAATATTGGTAAAACGATTTACCTGTACGGTCATGACAGTGACCAGAATCATCGCAACGACTTCTGCCATGTACATATGATCTAAGACATTCAATCCGCTCGAGGTCATACCATAAAAATACGCGCCTAAGAATAAAAATATTTTGTTGAAATGAAATCGCAGATAAGATAAGATAAGATAAAGCAAATACCATAAGGCACAAAAAATATCACTAGCGAAGCGTACGTCCCCAGAGCCGCGCACTTAAAGAACTCCTTAGTGTTGAAAAACATATTTCGAATTCCCGGCGTGTAGAGTTTTGGGTACATGATACTTTTTGAATCGTTGACATCCTGGTCCAGAGCCCCGATCGCTAATACTGGCAGTGCGGTGTAGAACATATTATAAACGGATATGTAAAATGGATCGAAGATCGTCTGCGATAAAAACGAAAACCGTGAGCAAACATACGACGGCCATCGTTTATTTGTTGTGGATAAAAAAATACCTGAGCGCTGAAACCGCAAAAGAAACCGAACCAAATATGACAAAGGGTAAACGCCACGTTTTTGTAGAAGAAATAGCGCAAGAATTTGCACATTCTATAGTACGACCACCTGCCGTGGACCAGAAGCAACCTTTCCAAGAACCGAAACTGTCCCAGGGAATAGTCGGATGCCAGTGTCGCCTGATTTCCTTCCTGGCCGGTGATACCCACACCTATGTGAGCTTCTTTTATCATTGACACGTCGTTGGCGCCATCGCCGATCGCCAACGTCACAGCTTTTTTGTATTTTTTAATGAGCTGCACCACCATTGCTTTTTGGAGAGGTGTTACTCGACAACAAATTACCGCTTTACCTATGAAATGCGCGTTATTAAAATTGCATAATATTACATTTTCGGTCATCGCCTGGTGGTAATGAAAAATCGTTGTGCCCTTTGGGTACTTACACTTTGTGCACAATTCCACAAATTTATATTCGAGCTCAGTGTGCAGAGCGTGAACCAATGAATGGCCGTTGATGACCAAAGCGTACAAACGGTCTTCGTTATCTTGCATTTGAACGTCGTCGGGTTCGCTACAATGGATAGTTAATGTTGTATTTTAAAATCGCAAGAAAATGATCTGTTTCGCGAAATAATATTACTACAAATAATTGTACAAACCTAAACCGTACGACACTCGTAGCCATACTATTTCTTTCCGATCGATGTTGTTCCGAAACGCCCAAAAGCGAATTGTTACACTGGTCGAGCTGATATTCTACTTGGTCCTGAGTGTTGCCGTCAACTATCCATAGTTCCATTTCGTCGTTTAGTAGTTGACAAGAGTACCCGATATTTATAGCAGTTTCTGAAACCGACGACACGTAATTTTCAAACCGATAATTTCAATTAACATTTGTATTTATATTTATGTATTATATGTCACATAAGCGTGTTTAATAATATATAAACCAATAGAGCAAACTGCTGACCGCGATTTGAAATTATATTTATGTATATTTTTTAATCGTGTGTTGATCTACATACCTTGTTTGTCTCCAGTGAGCATCCAAATATACATTCCCGCCATTAGCAGATTAGATATGGTCTTAGGAACGGCATCCTGTAACTTGTCTTCGATTGCGGTGATACCTGCAGCAGTTGACGATAAAATATGAATTGTGGATACATTTCAAAACCGTGCTCGGCCGACGTATACGTTTTAGGTTGGGTTTTTTCGTTTTTTTTACCGATTAATCTCAGCTGGGTCTCTATTTCGTCGTAGACGTTGTCCAGTTTCTCCTCTCTGTCGGTCCTGGCAGCGGCAGCATCCATGTACTTGTGTTTCCACGAATCGAAAAACTCGTCGTCGATATCCCTGACTGCGCAGCAAAGAGTACGTAGTCCGTCACCTGCAAACTCCTACCAACACGCTGTCGTTGCCGTGACGACGTTTACAAAAGCCATGGTATCACAATTAAACTACTCACATTCAAATGTTGCAAGGCCGTGGCTTTGTACTCGTCGTTTCCCGGCTCCAGGCGGTTGAATATCACACTGTCGGCCCCTTTGCAGTAAAGCCGTATTTTACTGTTCTCCCTGAACACCACGGACATGCGGCGCCTGGTGTTGTTGAAATCTAAAATACACAGAAGCTCAAACACTTTGATTTCGCCCATGATCTCGATCGTCACGCTGTTCGGAGTTCGCTCTATGAAGACGACACCGAAATTTCTAGCCGCCGAAACGAGTGCAGACTCGTCGGGCGATTGAGCTTGGTATTTCAAAATCCCTGTAAAACCATTAACCAAACATATAGATAAGCTACCTTTGCGCTATGGTAAACGTTTGACCGATTTCCCTAAAGTCTATAGAAGATAGACACAACATTGATCACTGTGGCCGTTTGAAATAAAAATTAGGTGTTCGGTGAAAATAGAGAAATGAAACAGCTATTTATTATACAGTTATTATTTGAATAATTTTTATATGTTTAATATATATATATATGTGATAGAAATTACTTTCAATACATTTTTTTATGCATTATTTGAAAAATATTCTAACTATAGATTTACCTTTGATTTTACTAAACATGCGAATACCTATTATATATATTTAAAATATGCTTAGTTTATATCATAATTATTTTTTTTTTTTTTAATATTTTACTTGAATACATTAATTTTAGTTAAGACTTACACTAATATATATATAAAATAAAATAATGTATCTACCATCCATATATACATTTCATTTCATTTCATTACACATTATATAAGTGTAATGATTTAATAATAATTGTATTTTTTTTATTTTCACAATTTTGTCATGGATTCAAAAAACTCACCATTTTTCCAGCTGGGCATAACCGTATGGCATAAAGCCAATATTTCAAAAAACGTAACTACTGTATTTTCGGTTTCGTTATTGAGTTGCCGTGCTGCGTCCACGAGACTTTGATCGTACCACAAGAAGTCGGGTTCGTATTGAGGATTCCATGAAAAATCTACCGGAGGTGGTCCAACCTGTTTGAAAAATCAGCTCGCTTAATAAAAATGAACCCTTCAATGTGTTACCACGCTCTAAGTAGTGACATCAATACCAAGTGCAACGTAGAATTTATAGTTACTCTTCTGACACCTTGGTCTACTTTGTTGTAGTGCGTATTATTGTAACTCCTGATGACAGCGGAAGGCGTCTGTTTGTCCATGTACGTCTAACGGACGAACACAAATAATATACAAACACAGAAAGCTCGGACAATAACAGTAGACAATACTTAATGTGAACAGTTATTGTCATAATTAAAAACAAATTATAATACCTTAATAACGTCGTCAGATTTCCCATAGTGGATTTCGTTCTGATTACCGTAAACAATTCCATTTATTGAACACTTGTTAAACGTCATGATGTTCTAAAAGAATGTTTAAACGAATATGAGACACGGAATTATTGTAGATTTTATGATTATATTGTTATATTTTATAATCTGGCTAATGATTATATCGAAGAATTTTGTCAACAAACGATAATTCATACTTAAAAATATTTATAAAACCATACCTAACACTATGAAGTAAGTAAAAAATTTATATTTACAATTATTTTTTTGAATTCCTCATCATACAACGAAAAAATATTTTAAAAAATAGAAAAATTTGAATAAAGTACTAAAAACATGAAAACAAAAACTTGTCATAAATAGTATCTTTGGCCTGTAAATTAGGTCTTATTGTTACAAATTTCACTTATAATATACCCACTGCCACGAGCTCAGTGTTATCATTAGTATGAAAAAATCAAATTTACAGCCTCTAACATCTTTAACTAAGTACTGATTTTTACTCTTTTCATCAAAACTGATAAAATATTTCGATTCAGCATCATTGTTAACATCTTATTGATAAATAGTCATGGACAATGTGCTGGTTTTGTAAATTTTTTAAAATACCCCCTGTACCCACCTCTAAAGTGCCCCAATTTTGAGAAAACTGCAATTTTCAGGTGTTTCCCTTTATTTGCACTATACGACCTACCTTTGTGCCAAATTTCACGTTACCCCATACAGAAAGTATCTTATGATTTTGATGATCTGTCAGTCAATATATCAGTAACAGAAATGTACAATTTTAAGTGCTCCCCTATTGAAAAGACTTAATACTAAAGGCTCCAATGTGTACAAATGTCCCAAGCTCTTTAAACTTAATTTATGTTTCAAATGTTAAAAGTCCATCTTAAGAAGTAATAAGACTAGAAAAATCGGCTGAAATCGTTTGTGTAAATAAGGTGCACTGGTTTACTAGATCTTTACTAGCACACTACCCTGCGTTCAGATCTAAAATAACGTCGAACCATCTATAATTTATATCACGTTTTGAACAAAATTCACCTTGGTCATGGTACCAGTCTTGTCTGAAAATATATACTGAATCTGCCCGAGCTCTTCGTTCAGTGACGTAGTCCTAGCTTTAGCTGCTGTACCAGACTGTTTATCATACATTTTCTCATCCCAGTTAATAAAAAAGCTCTGCACGAAACGCACTACTTCGACGCTGTCAAATAAAACAGAACAGCATTACAGCCATATTATACTGCGTGTACGAAACTCATCAAAAGTAAAAAATGAACGTTCACTGTAAATTATACACACCTTACGTATAAAGAAATTGGCACTAATGTGTTGAGAACGATGGCGTACGAAAAAAACACCAAAGTCCCTATAGTAATCGATCCAGCTATCCTATCGGACGGTACCAGCGAGTCCCAAGGTAAATATGTCTGGAAATACCAACCTGTTTTGAATTCCCAGATGACAGATCCGATCATACAAGACAGGCAGAGTAAAAAAAGGAACAATACGATCTACGGGAAAACGACGAAAATAAACAATATTTAATTATACAACGAAACAATTAACAAAGTAATTATATACATATAGTGTAAAGTGTACACGTAATATTATTATGTATGCACGAGTTTATTGTTTTTTACCCCGATGATGAGAAAGTTGAGCAGCCGATCGATATTGGTCCGTTTGAATTTCGACTTTCCTGAATTTTGCATGAGTTTCGTGTCCCTCCCGGCGAAAATAACCATCCCGTAACACCATTCCGTGTTTCTGAGTACACAGCCTCTTAGGATAATATGATCATTGTTTAAAATCAATCTGAAACACAGAAATATGACAGTAAGATTATCATCTTTCCATTGAATATCGACGGGAATATTAGGAGAAAATATCGAACTCGGTGAGTTTATAAATACGTGTGCAATGTGCATTCTATAGACTATAAGCAAAAAAAAAATCATAATCTTTGTTTGAAAACCATAAAAACTTTTCTGAAAATGTACTATTTATGTAAATTCCACTGAGGGTCATGTTTCGATTGCGTTTCCAAATTTTACTGTACATAAATACTCACTCTTTATTATTCCACTGTAAAACGCCGTGAAATTTATTGAGCAAATTGTTTGGGGTTTCACACCGAATGAAGCCGTCAAAGTCCGTCACTTCGTGTGCGAGATCCGCAACTTCGGCCAAACACTGGCGACACTTGAGATTGGTCTCACTGGACAACAAAGAAAACATGAATACAAAATATTATGACGACCACGTTTTTGTTCAAGTCATTGATAATAATTAATAACTAAGTAGATCATGTGAATTTAAAACCACAATCTCTATATAATTGTAAATTGTGAGGTTGTAAAAGTTATAACTTATAAGGGTGTCTAACTAGGCGGAAATCTATTAGGGCTCCCTGCAGGGGGAGCTAATATTTGAACACACAATATATAGGACGTCCTCCTTCCAAACTGCTCTTATCATCTACGAAAACTTATATGATTTAGTATTAAATTCATTTTTTTTATTACACCAGTTATATCGTAATACTATTTCATTAAATAGTTACAAACAAATATTTGTATACTTAAATATAAACGTAATTATACGTTACATTTTAAATTTTTTGTCGTAAAATTAAAAATATCACAAAACAATAAGGTATTGTAAGGTACTTTATTTTCTGACCAAATATTTCAACAATACCTTAATAATCAACAATCATTGATAAATGTTTTGAACATTAAAAATAAACAAAAAATTGATACAATTTTAAACCTCGAAAGTTCCCAGGGATGTTTGATACGTCACATTAGGTAGTTATGTTAAATTAAAAGTTAAATAACTATTGTCTATTAATAATCAATAATCAATAATCATAAGAAAAAACTATTGCATAAGACATGAAATACATTTAGGAGGTTACCACCACAATTCTCACTAAATTTCCGTCTATGGGTGTAGTTGAGCTGTCTAGAGCTCTGATTCTGACATATTATAATACCCACTTTCCAACTTCCATCATAATATTTTTTTGAATTATTCGTTTTTATACATTTTTAGGTTGAGTCAGCAAATATTTATACAAAAAAACGTGTAATTATTTATTTGTATATAAGTATAATAGGTACGCGTTTACGTTTTTAACAATAAATGCTCATAATTTCAAAAGTTATTAACTTTTTCGAATATTTACCTATGTTAGACGCGTGCAATTCTAATATTGTCTATTTTCATTCTCATATTTTTCGATTAACCCATATCTATTGACTTTTGATTTTTAAATCGAAACCACAATTATAAATAATATAAAATTAATTTTCTAAAAAGACAAAATTTTCCATCGAATGTTGAATAACTAATGTAAGCATTTTAAGTTTAGATAAGCCCGGTGTAATACACTACACATTTTGATCGGTGCTAAAGCACCCTTAATATTTACGGATGATATTTTGTGAATATGACTATAATATACCGTACCCGTCCAATTCTGCGGTTTCTATGAAACACAGACCACTTGGCTCGCTTGTAGACAGCAGCAACACGTCGGCTGCCACAAACTGTCCGTCCTCCATTAAAATCACGTCTCCCACGTGCACGTCCTTCCATTTCACGTTCACAACATGGCCGTTTCTGACAGTCTTCGATATGCGGTTGTTCACCTGATCGTCGCTGGCATGCCTTTGCTACATACAACACAATCGGTTTTAAATGTTCTAACTACGTTTGTTTATTTGATTTTATCGTCACATTTTCTCCCACACCCCCTTTATCGGTTGGACACGACTTCATAACATTTACAAGAGGCATATCATATACCGTATCGTTATAGTGCGTGGTGTCTAACATAAAGATTAAAGATTCAATTTATTCGTTGGTCCTCAGTTTGAGGTCCACCTGCATATTATTGTGTGGCCATAAGAAATTTATTAAAATAAATTGTATTGTTATATTTTTGTAAAGGTTTTATTTTTATTATTTATATATTGAAATAAAGGTAGATTTAAAATATTTTTTTATAATTGTATTATTAGTTGATATTTCAAAACTGTATTTAAAATAAATTAAGAGCTTATTTAGATGCATATTTTGCCAACATTTGATGTATAAAGATCATTTGATGATAAACATAATTTTGAAATGTTTATTATTTGGTTATAAGGTGAAGTGGTTCCTGCAAGTTATTGTATTGATGAACAGAATGGTAAGTGGTGACTGTTTCAACATATAACTTGACTAGGGTTGTTGTGGTATACCAAATATACTTCCTATAACCTTCCTATATACTATCTAACCTACAATTCAACCAATCACAGGGGCATATTTTTTTATGGAATTCATGGTAGAGTTATTAGTTACATTAAGTGCACGCTCTTATTTAATAGTTTGTCAGAGACCATAGGCATTGCATTGACAGCCTCGTTAATATGGTATTTACATAACGAAGACTACATACTAATCACACATACATCACTAACTTTTATGGCATCCTGGGATTTACAACACCTGATGGTGTTACAAGTTCATACGTACATAATCGTCGTAGGCGTCTTTGATGGCAGAGATCGTTAGCACGCCGACCAGTGGTATCGAAGTGGTAATGGGTGTCAATGACGATATAATCGAAATCATTTGCAGCATCATTAGGCACAGGAAGTAGAAATTGGCTAGCCGCTGAAATTGTTCGAATAAATTCAGAGGCATGAACGTCAACAAACTGTACTTCGAAGTTTTTATATAATTTGTCTAGGGAAATGTCCAAAAAAAAAAAAAACAATCATTACTCTATGACGCATACATATTGTGTATCTTATAAATTATAACATTGTGTGATTACAGTAATGATATATGTATATTATAAAGACTTACCGCATAATTGAACTGAGCGTTGTAAGTCGAATCGTTTGCTTTGATAAAGCGTTCTTTTTCTAAAATAAAATACATCAATAATTAAAATAAAAACGAACACAAGTGATATAGATAATAAGTTACTAAGAACCATTAACCATTGTTAGTTAAGGAGGCAAAGCCGTAATGATCTAATAAATGTACTAAATATTTTACTAATCCTCACTGAGAATAACTTATAGATATGCTTTGGTTTCAAATTCATTACAGGCAAGAAACAAAATATGAAATGTCTAAAAACAGCCCTTACAAAATTGCACATAACAACTTTATTACAACATCAAACATATTAATATATTGAAGACACTCAACGACGTCAACCGGATCGTGTCTAACAGCACAAAATATCCGTCCCAATAGTAAGCTACGATATAGGAATTGTACTCGTATAAAAACAACTCGGTCTTGCGATCTACTCGATCGAACACTTAAAATAAACGATTTAATATTTATTGACCTATAAATATAGTGTAAATAATTAAAATGCGGCTTGTAGCAGATCATTTTTTGAACGTTCCAAAGAGAAGGTGTAACATAGAAATTGTTTCTATTGGGATAATAATTATGAGCTCACTGAAAACTGGATAAATCTTACAAAGTCTAAATTAAGGTACATCATTGTGTTTGCCTTAATTTATTGTTATTTGTCAAAATGCAATGATAAGGAAGTATGGAACCTAATTTGTTTTATTTATTTCGCAAAAATATAAATATTTGATAATCAATATTTGTGAATCGTTTTATTTAAAAACCAGATTAGGTACCTAATATTGTTTTAGTGCAATGTGTATATTTAAGTATTATATTTTTATTCCTTTTTGTAATATTTCTAGAACTAGATTAAAAGTGACCTAAAAAAATTTTAAATGCCCTTTAAAAGTTTAAAAGTTTAGAAATGTCCTTGAACATCAAAAACTTCAAAAAAATACAAAAAAGTTCGGTGTTGGTATAGCGTGTACTAAAAATACATTAGTATCTTGGAAAAAATCGTGTATCAAAAAAGACGCAATCGAAATAAGAGCTCTAATGATAAAACAAATTTAAAGATATTTTTCGTTTTTATTTATAGATAGATGTACACAAAAAACTATTTAGATGTAAATTATGCAAAAATTTTTCCTTCATCAGTGCATGTCTCGATTCAGTTATAACGTTTTTCTAAAAAAAAAGCTGAAAAAAATAGATAGGCTCTATAGAGAAGCTATATTATGAAACATTTTGAGCGCTCATTATTTTACCTCTCTGAAAAAGTGTGATACAGTCATATTAATAAAAAAAAATTCACTGTTTTTAAACGAGTGTACGACAAAATATGTAAAACACATAATTATTGCGCCATAAGCTGTAATTTTGTCATTTCGCTCAGAACCTAAAACATAGGTTCATGAAACTGTTTTTGAGTTTTTGTATCTTATACGTTTTACCATTTTACAATATCAATATATTGCAATGATTTGCAAGCGTTTTGCAAATAGTATCACAGAGGACATAATATTTGTTCTTCTGTATATTTTGAGATTAGGTTGGCATAGGTAAACGATATGTGTCGAATATATGTAGGTGGGTGAGCGTTGAAAAATTAAGACATCGATAACCCGTTCGGATTTTAAAAATCTATCAAAATCCGATTATTTGTAGGCCTATATTATAGTACATAGGTACCTAACAGTCCGATATCCCTTATAGAATTTATTATGAAAATGCTTGCTTTGGAATACACACACGCAAGGGTTAAAGAAAAAAACCTGCCACACGCTGGCCGGTTTATTACGATATAAATTCCGAGTAGGAAAAATGACGGCAATACTTTGATATTATCTCGAGTGCTCGTAATAACGTACAAGTTAAAACCTCTTAAAATTTAAACACACACGCACGTCAGTATAGATAAACAAATCTACTCAGAATAATATGAATAATAGTATTATAGGCATAATTCGTCATAGTTTTGTCACTGCAAACAATATAGGATTCCAGAGACCATCATGTACATACTAACTATAATATTTTGTGTATATTAAAAGTGGGTATTCGCACTGTGTGCCTGCCTATAAATAATGTATATTATTAAAAGCTCCATAATTCAATTGAAAGTGTCAAGTGACGGGACAATAAATACGTACTAATTTTACTAACACGGGTGACTTTGCCGAACGATTATTATATCAAAGTTTAATAATATACAGGTAGGTAATATACACTCCTATTGTGTACACTTACAGTTATTGTAAATATTTTATAAGTAAACAGAATAGTGTCAATTATATAAGTCTTGTACATAAAATTGTATGACATATTATTTAAACACATAGCATAATTAAAGTCTACAAATGTACATAATTACATTGTTATTAAAAATAACAACTAGGGATACGGAAGTCACCTAATTAGAACAATTGTAAATAATTTTTAGGTACGATTTACTTTTTTATTTTTAATTACGATTACAACAACTGATCGATAACTGAATGATAATTATACATCAATTTTTCAATATTTTACAGCACCCTATCGACTAATCTACAGGTACGGCAGCATATATGTATCACTTTTAGTGAATACGATCTTAATTTATTGTCACGTCGTGAGCATTTTAGGATATCTTATTATATTTTATCAACCGGTATTACGGTGCACTCAGATTAGATTTAAATTTCTGTTCAACACTTAAAAATATATACTTAAACGGTAAGGCACTATGCCACCATATAATTGCGGAATATTATATTAGCTCTTGTGTATTCAAACATACGATGAATGTCGATTCGAAAAACATCGACGCGGTGTTCACTATTTTATATCACTCCATTAAATCGGTGTTCATTCGAATAGTTCATTTTCGCTATAAAACTTAGCTCGCAAATAAGTACACGAGAAGTATTTTTTTTTTAATATTTCGTATTTATGGCAAATCGATTTTCCATCTAATAATGACAGGCTGCTTACCGATACATATATTATTTACAGATATCGTGTTCAGGAATTCGAACCGTATATAATAGCACATGGTCACAATATACGTAGACGTACACGAATAATATACTTAATCAAATCGTATATAATTATCAAGCTTCTAATATTATAATCCTGGCAACGAAATTGGTGAACATATTATAACAGGTATGTATAGGTGTTAATAATAATAATGAAAATTACCCACCAAAGCGATTTGCGAGAATATCTTCTAAAAGCATTTTTGTTCCAAAAAAAAAAACAGTTTTTACAATAATTGAGGTTTTTTGGGTCCAACATTCTTAATATTCTTAAAATGACTAAAGCGCGATGGCTGCAGCTTAGCAGCTATAGTAGTAGGTATATAGATAATATTTTATAATGTATATTTATATTTAACCAATCGCGTTGAGAAAAAAAAATTATAAGTAGGTAATATAATTTGTAGTTAAATCACACTTATCACACTTCAACTCAATATCAATAGGTATAAAATAATATCAACTTGTAATCATAATAATATAATTTTAGTCCACGTGATATTCGTTAATAATACTGCTAAATGTCTGTTGGAATTAAAAACTTTGAAAAATAATTTTGAAACTATATTTTTTAACAAATTGTTATTGTCACTGACCTGAAGCATTCGAGATCATTCCGTAGTCTCATTGAGGTGTTTTACGTCCACGGTACGCGTACTCACTGGAGGCCCACTGACGAGGAACTGTCACGCTCCCAAACGTTGTGCACGCAAAGGGGGGGCGTTTGACAAAAAAAATACCCCTTTCCGTTCCCACACCTCGCCCCCCACCATCCACCACACGGCCACCCGTCGTAACCACACATTACTGTTTTAATATCTGCGGTGGAAATATTAAATATGGAAAAATAACACACAGTGCCGTAGGTATGTTGTGAATATTATTTTCGCCAACCACCACCATATAAATGTATTTTATCACTCACTTTCAAATATAACACGCGTGTTTTATCATATATGGTAGGAAAATCAATCGATGAGTAACTAAAGAAACAATTTCACACGCGACGTCAAATAATTAAACGCAGTCATTCTTTTTGTAAAATGTTTACGATTTTTGGATGGTTTACACTGAATTGTATATTATATATAGGTAGGTGCGTGGTTTTTAATTTTGATTTTCGGCGGAGCGATACGTGGAAAAAAGTACGGCGTTTATATGCGTGGTCTTAATTCATGTTTCACGCATATAATATTATTATGCAAACATATTATAATATATTGTTTTGGGTAAAACGGGGTCAACGACGTAAAGGGATAAAAAAAAGGAGGGTTGAAAATTAAAAATAAATGAATATATGAGTACATATAAATTTGAATTAAAACTAATTAGTAATTACCTACTACGCAGGTGTACGGGGTATATTTTATGGATTTGAAGTATTTCAATTGTTGTGGGACGAAAAAAGTAAATTTCGATGAACAAAAAAATAAGGTTCTCTTGTTTCTATATGAATTTATTTAAACCTTATTTTAGTTTTTTGAATAAAATATTTTATAATCAAATTGCTAAACTCTCCAGTTGGTGCATTTTCAAGTCAGCTTTATTTTCAACTGTCATTCAAATATTCAATGATAATATCATGCCGATGATTTTATCCGAGTTTTTCCAAATTTTTAATTTTAATTTGTATTCTTTTTTTTTTAACTTTAGAATACTGAACAAAAATCTATAATTTGACCATCAACATCCATTTAGGATACGTTCTCGAAAATGTCGATTTACGTTTGAAAATAAGATGTATTAGAATATATTATATAAATTTGAAATCCACACAACAAATTAAATGATCCAAGATAATAAGGAACATGTTTGAAATGTATCGGTTCTATTGAAGTTATTTCCTTTGTCACAAGCACTACCTATATTACTAATACAAAAAACATCGTGTACAAACATAGAAGGATAAGATACAATATAGTCATGTAGATGACACATAATTTAGGTATGCATCGTCTACATGTAGACACATATAATAGTGCAGGAAGTACCCATTCGTAGAGTTATACCTGGAGTTTGTATGACGTATTTCAGCGGAAGACAAAATATTATTACTATTTTTTTTATTATTATTATTATTAGGCGGGACCGCGGCAACTAAGGCTATTGGGTGTGGGGTGGTAGGGTAGGATGTTTTTTTTTTATACGTTTTTTGTAGATTTTTATATCGGTAGGATTGTAACACGTGTTTGTGTATATATATAATATGGCAAATATGTATCGCTAAAACCCGGGTGGTCACCCATCCGGAAGCTAGCAACGTCAGCGGGTACGTACACTCAAAGCGTTTCCGCAGATGGAGCTTACGGCCGCGCCTCTCCAAGCCACATTATTATTTTTATTATTTTTTTTGGTCAATAAATACATCGACATCTAGGCCATTAGTATAGGGTTAAGTTAGTGTTATTTACATTTTTTTTTTTTTTTATTTAAATTTAATTATACAATTCAATTTTTTTATGAATAAAATTAAATTCTTTGTGTCCTGTGGGTTTGGTCCAAGTGCTTGGCAGATTTGTTCGGAGATGTGGAATTGATTGCGATACTGGTTGTACTTGTGACATTCGGTGATGATATATGGTTGACAGTTAGAAGGACGCTGCATGTGTCGCATAATAGAGGTTCGTCTTTACTCATCAAATAGCTGTGCGTTAGGTGCGTGTGTCCTAATATGTTGATATTATTATTAATATCGGAACAGATGACATCAACGACTGCGGCTGAAAGACCTAATGACATTATTACTGTTATCGGTGGTGCGATATGCACCTGACTGCAAATTATACTATCTGTCTATGAGATACATTCGTATTGATTTGTAATTTTAACGGTTATTAAAATTGCCTACTTTTGACCGGCTAGAACGAAGTCTTGTACCCTCGTTTCTCCTACACTACCTAACTGTGCGGCGGAGATCGTGAATGTGTGCCGACACAAACATAAATTATGAACCGTAGGTCCGTAGATTCTACGAACACACCAATACACACTCCGGCAACACCTCACACCTGCGTAAATATAATAATACAATGTCGTGTGTGGACGCGTCGCGTTCGTGTGGACACATGGCATATGATATTATAATATGTACACTAATAAAATATAATAACGTCTCCACGCGACGCTTGTGGTGAGAAAAGATGTCTCGGAGGACATGTACCTACCTACTTACAAGCGCCGAACATGAGACGTCGTTCCTGTGTCAAAACAAAGTAAGTCCGTTTCATGATCGAGAGCGTCGAAAGTGCGATGCGATTATCCATTGGCTGCGTACGAAATGCAAGCGATTTATCTCCCGGACCATCCGGCGGCGACAAAACAAACACACACACGAACACACGTATTATCTATACTTACATGCTTACATAGCCTCGCATAATGTGAACGCCGTCGTACGTTTAGTGCCTAGTTAGGTACCTACCTGCCTAATGATCGTATTATGTAATATAGGTGTGTGTAAATTGTGAGCACGGGTGACGGGTGAGTAAAACGTTATCGTCGAGAACGTTTAAGCCTAATATTATATATACGTACGCTTAACACACAGTATTGGTCGACCTTCGTTTGCGACTAGATTTTCATTCGAATTTCAAAAAAATAAAATAAATACTCGCAAACCGTGTAATCTCCGGATTTTTCGTTAGATTTTTAGAAAAACATTGAAGTGTCCAAATTTAAGGTTGAAATCTATAGAAGTAAGAAGCCGTATGACATTATAGTACTTTTTTTGTTCGGACTTACTTCATTTATCTAATAGTTCATTTTGTCGTTCCATCGGCAGTAGATAAAAAGACTATGGAAAGACCCCCCATGGGTACAAAAGTCCATGTGAGTGACATAGAATTGTACCATCATAATATGATCACACTATTATTATGTCATAATGTTTTATAAATTCGAGATGTAAGTATTCACTATCTTATAATTTAAAAAAATAACTATTATAACATAATTTGTAACTACTTTTTCTTGAAGTAGTAATTTACATATTTATGATTAATAAATAAATAATATTAATAATATTAATTATATTATTAATTCAATAATAACAAGTATAAAATGTAAATAGAATAAAATATACAAAATGAAAACTCAGATTTTTAGTACTTCAGATGTAAAATAATTGTTTTACCAGGTGAAACACGCTAAATGACTAAGCCCAATATACTGAAATATCTGTCTTAGTAAATATACCTTTCAATAAATTGGATTTAATTATCCAACTATATTTATACATTTATTAGTATTGATTTAATAATTTAATACGCTGTGCCTTCATTCATAGTATATGATCTATGTTGTGGTTGTACCTACCTATATAATAAGTAGGGCAGATATTTATATTGTTTTGCATATTTTTTATTGTTTGGTGAAAAAAAATAAGTAGTTATGTACCAAAAGTGCTTCATGGCTTGATTTTTTAGGAACCTACCTAGTTAAAATTTTGGTTTTTTTTCTGTATACAAAAATTGATACTAAAATTATATTTTTTAACTCGACAATCATAAAATACAAAATTAATCATAACTATTCAAGATTTTATTGATATGATTAGACGAATTTTGATTACTTGTGTAATCCTAAGAGCTGTATGGGTAGCTGAAACAATTCAAGGACAATATTTTTAAAAATGTATGAAGTTGTTTTATACAAAAAAAAGAAATTTTTAAAAGCATTGAGTTGTATTGAATACAAATCTACTACCTCATAAGTTCCTCCTGGAGGTGGGTCATTGCCTACCCTATAGCTTCCACATAATATATAAATACAAGCTTGATTGCAGCTTCGTGAAATATATAGAAATTCAACGAATACAGATAAAAAAATGTATTGAAATGTATAGGTACTTTTATTCATTAATTAGGTAATTAAACATGGCCACATGGGAGTATAAATAGAATTGTGAATTTAAACAATTCACTACGCAACATCGCATTATACAACTGTGGTACTGCATTGTTATGTTTACATAATACAACGAATAACCCGGGAAAGTCATTAAATTGTATAGCGTGCGCGTGGGGTAGTCAGGGTAGGCTATTGACTACTCTGCGAATTTTCCCCCTCAATATTATCATAATATCTAATCAATGACCTTATTATGATCGAAATAAATGAGACAAATAATTAATTCGTTTTTATAATTTATGGCAGTGGCGTATTCTGGGGGGAGGGGGGTACGAGTGACAGCAAATTTCACACACAAGTGTTGAAGTTTTTTTAAGGATAAGGAAAATTGCCACTATAAAAACTGGTGGGGGGAGGCATTAAAAAAAATATATGCCCAGGACAGCAAAGTCCTAAATACACCACCGATTTAGGTGTGAATAAGAATATATTATTTACTCGGGTGTGTGTTAATATATTTTGTGTTTGACTACCCTGCCAGTGATGTCTGCACACGCTTACTACTGTATAAATGTATAATTAAGTGCTGATTAAGTACAACTTCATTGAGTAGATCGCTGTAATAATGGATGTATTAAATTTGAAATCAATGATAAATCTTTGCATATAATTACTTACGAAAAACGATTCTGAGTGAAGACTTTCCATTAAACTATATTTCTAAGGGTTAATAATTATATATTTAAGTAAATTTCTCATTTAAAATGTTATGGTTTATTAAAAATATCATCAACTAATCAATTGTGTGAGAAAACTTGCATTTCATTTTTCACATCTTAAGTGTGAAGATCAAAAATATGATGTGCTCCAACTACAAAATAAATAGAAAATTTTCGGGGTTTTGCCGAGTTTCATAAAAATTTGAACTTTAAAGTCTTGGGAACATGCCAAAAATAGTAGTACTCCTCATCAAAAGTGCAACCTGGAGCGATTCACCCCTCCTACTAGATATTGCTATCAGAACTCAGAAGAGTATAGTACCGTGGTTCTCGCACGATATATGCAAGTATAAATAATTACGTTACGTATCAATAATCTATATTTTTATATTCATAAATCATTATATACCATAGCATGTTCGCATAGAGAACTGACAGAGCGTGTGTGTCTATAATACGCAAAGGTCGCGTCCGGCATGTAGACGGAACCCTGCACAGAATACCCGACCGACCGACTTATACGAATAATAATAATTTATAAAATAGCAGACGGGGATGGTCCGTCCTTGGCCCAGCGAATAAGGGACGACCGGCAGAGGTCTTGTGCAGCGCTTATTAAATAATTCAAAAATTTATTTTTTTATTTCGTCAATGACCGTTTTTTACATTAATTGCCACACGCCTAATTGATTTTTCCCCCTTTTTTTATATTGACATTATGTCTCACACTCCCGGTGTACGCATATAAGACATATTATGTATAATGTGTGTACATTGTAGATATTGTGTGTAAGGAAAGTATATATATATATATAGGGCACAGTTACTCATTGGGGCGGCACGCCTGTGTATCATAATTATTATTGTCATTGAATTAACCAAATTGCTTTTGGACATAAATCAAAAATAACTTTTTACGACGGGTGTGGTTTTAGATTCAGAGCGGAGCGATGTATTAAAAATAATCAAGAGAAACAAAGAAGTTGATAAAAAAAAGGAATAATTACGCAAAACCAGTTATCAAAATATAGGTCTTCATATTTCGTAGTTATTCAAAAATGCATAATCGCAGATAGGTACTTTGAAATGTCATCGTTTATTTATATAGATAAGCTATTTAAAGGCACTTAAAATTTTCAAAAAGTTTGCACATACTCTTATTATATAGGATTTAGAGTGTCCATAAAAAAAAGTATACAGAACGAAATGTAGGGGGGAAAAAGCATAAATTGAGGGCAAGATCAACATTCTTTAGCGTAACTTAAGCATTATAAGATAATCTTAAAAAATGTATTCTACATTTATTTTTCTATACTATACAATTATTATGTGTATATTATGTCATGACATGGAAAGTATGTAATACGATCTTATAAATTACATTCTGTAGTTTAAAAACATCACGTGTTCGGAAATAGCCCCTCTGGGGCAACCCTCTACAGGTGCCGTCGGCTCTGTGTGTAAGTTACGTATACAAACGACGACGACAGATTTATTAATATTTGGCTGCAACGTGCGAAAATATATGTTTATTATATCCAAGCACATTATTACTTGCACCGAAAAACTAAATCAACATACAACCAGTCGGTCGTACACTCTATATTATATAGGTATTACATTATTAATTATTATGCGGCCACGTGTGACTCGGCAGATTACTTATGTACCTTCATTGTATACTAATCAGGGCGATGTTTAACTTCCTCGTACATGAATTTTTAATATATGATCTGCAATTTCATTATTTTGATGATAACTCATTTTTTTTTTATAATCGGCATCTATAGATCCTTTAAGACAAAATGTATACAACAATTATTATAAAAACTTTGGCCAATAATGAAAACCCAAAGAGTATATATTATACAGAATTAATATTAAATTTGTTTATGAACCTACCACCTACGTATAATTAAGTTATTATTAATACTTGTAAGTATGTTTAACATTTTTATCAATTAATGAAAGAAAAATAGTATTCAAAGGATCTATATATCACAAATATAGGTACCTATAATGTATTCAACACTCACCTGCAATTCACCATGTTGATTTATCGGTGCCTATAGTATACTTGCTGGCTATCTTAACCTATATATTTAATATTTATATTAATTACAATACCGACCTATAAATATATTTGTTGCAAATTAGCCAGAGACGTTAAGTTTTCAATAATGTATTGATTAATAAATTTCTTTGCACTAGATTACGATTTTTTCGATATTAATATACGACGTATAGTTAACAAAGAAAAATTAATTAGGAATACAAACCATTTTTTCCATGATAACTACAGAATAATAAGTTGGTAATTGTATGCTTATTAACCCCCACCCATTCCCCTATTTTTGTCTTTACAGCAGCCCTGAAATCGACATATATTTATACATAAATAAGTATATAATAAAATAAAATTTATTTTATATATTATGTGT
Source organism: Myzus persicae (assembly GCF_001856785.1). NCBI lineage: Eukaryota > Metazoa > Arthropoda > Insecta > Hemiptera > Aphididae > Myzus > Myzus persicae. Next base: position 324,728 of record NW_019102182.1, on the reverse strand, counting down.
ACCTATTGTGTAGTGGTCGATTCATGAGGACTAACCCTATTATTTGAGACATCGTGTGCGTGTGTACGTTGGAATGAGTAACTGCGTTGATGTATTATTATAACGAATATGTATATAATATAATAAAGACCGTCGGCCTTTGGGGGACAAATGTGGAAAAACGATTATTTTCAGTTTTTTTTTTTTGTCGCGTGATCGAAGGCCGATAAATGATAATGTACAAAATATAGTACAACCGTCAACCACCGAAATTATGTCATAGTGTTATGTTGTGCTCCGAATTGGCTATACATTCTTGTAACTAAATAAGTGTTATTATCGTTTGCCGTTGACAATTAATGTGATTTTCAACAGCTCCCCTACCAAAATCGTCCGAGGGTAATACTACGTGTTCGACTGCAGTTCGAGTCTACAAAAAAACAAATTCATAGTTCATATTATGACGCCACTGTGCCAGAGGAGGTTAGGTCTATAGATAAAGAAACGGAATATTAATATATTATATTGCAGGTGTGGCTAGTGTAACCCGGTATTGCTCTGTGATCAAAGAGTATACTAGGAATGCATGGCTAATGGGGGAGGGGGGTAACTCCCATGTTCTCCATTTTTTTTTCAAATAAATTTAATAAATAATGCTTTTTAGTAAAAGTTTAAAAATATATTGATATTGTTTTTCATGTTCATAAAAAAATGTGAAAAATATCATATCATTATAATACATAATATTAACATGGATATTTCAAATATTACCTATAATATGACATTAATACATACCAACATAATGACATTTTACGAATTGTATGTACCTACCTTGTCTACTTGTTAAGTAACTAATGTTATTATTCTATACCTATACTCTATAAAATATGCCTAGGTAAGTAGTATATTTTTCCAAGAGACACTGCATAAAAATCTAAACATCGAAACAGTTGGACAATTAGCTTCTAACTACTTTTATAGATTCTATTCTAAATTATCTGCACACCCAAACAACAATTTCACACAACAATTTAATCTGCACTCTAATGCAAAACTCTTCCTGGAAACCCAATGCGCCGTTTGAAACGAAAATGGTGAAGTGATTTACTCAAATAAATCCGAAATAAAATAATATCGCGTTGGTTCTATCAACGGATGGCCACACTCATCATAAAATTATGTCTCGCCTGTATACTTTGTCATCATATTTACTTATTGTTTATTATTATTTCACCTATATATCAGACACAAATATGATAATGAATAATATAATTTTTTACCAAAAAATAAAGGTTAACGCAGGCCAAGGGGTGGCTATAGCACCCCCCCCCCCCACACACACACTTCCGCACTAGGTCCGCCCCTCACTGCAAGTTATAGACGATCGTCGATCTCATCATTACCTATTAGTCTACACAATGATAATAGAACAAGATAGTTGCAATCACGAAAGCCAATATGAAATTAGGCCATTGAATTTGTAAGGGGGTCTAGACTTAAACCTAAAACTATTTTTTCACATCTAAGGTTTTTTTTAGCTTTAATTAATAGGTATAGGTACCTTATAAATCCTATATTTAGTATTTTCTAGAGAAGTAGTATTTATTTAAGAATATTTTCATGGTACTAACTGCACGCTATAGTTAGACGACCTTACGAGCAAAGGTAAAAGAAAATCACTAAATGGTTTTGTTATAAAAATCGTCCAATGCACAACTTTAACGCATTAGATTATTTATACACGATAAAAATTTACCTACCTATAAGACCTGTGCCTATTTAATCGACATCAATTAATAATATCGACTTTCTTTATAATTTAAATAAATATATAAAAGTATTATTACTAATCATACAGTCATACAAGTATTGTGTATTATACTCGTACATTATTTTATAAAATGTTGATTATGACATGATTTTTAGATAAATAATTGGTAAATAATGTTGATGGCGTGCATTTTTAAGAAAATTATAAATAGACCAAGACAATAAACTCGTTTGTGAATTCCAAACTCTGCACTTACCCAATAAATATTGCGATTGCATTGCATTATTATATACGTCATTTTAGAGTATACACATTTTCAGAAGTTCTACATTTTAATATTTGAAGTTTAAACAAACAGGTACACAGGTATATTGCATTACTACATTGGTGGTTGAAGTAAGATAAGTTTTTTAAGATTATAAACAGTAGGTACCTATTTTATAAAATGGCCCAAATGATAGACTTTATAGGGCGTATATCGGTTCCACTGATTTAGTATCAACTCAGGCGGCTATTGTTCGTAGGGCTACGACACGATTGAGCATAGAACACCTTTTTTGCGACACGATTGAGCATAAATTGTCGGGGCATCAAAGGAAATTGAAATACAAAAGAAAACCAACACGATTGAGCATAAAAAGCTCTGCAACGTTGCCATTTTCAATTTTGAAATGTATTATACAAAAAAATGTATTTAAATAATTATAATAATTCAAAATATAACATAGTATATAAATCTGTTTGATAATAATAAAATAATAATAATAATAGTTATGACTTATGAAAATAATAAAATCAAAATATTTATAAATCAAATTGATATACCTTGGTATCTGTTTCCAAGTTGGCTTAAATATATTAATAAAGATTCCGTATTCTTACGATTTAAATACTGGTTGCAGGCTTGAATATTAAATTCAATTTTTTTTATTTTTTTAGCGGATTTTAATTTTCTGGGCTCACGGCTGGCGCAGATTTAATAATAATTGGTGTAACAATACGTGAAAATAATAAATTACAAAATGTGAATTTGGCAACATCGCATAAAATATTCTATGCTCAATCGTTTTATGCTCAATCGTGCTTTACCGGTTCGTAGATAGATTCGTAATACTGCTATTCATATTAAAGGTATCTATTAATTCGACATAGTTTTATTTTTATTTGACTAGTCAAAACAAATTTATAAAACTTTATATTTTTATTATCTACATTGTGTAAAAATAATATTTTCCAAAACGTTAATGGTTCTGGAAATAATGAGTGATTATCACCTGTGCATTAATATTTAATATCCGTTACTGTTTTTTTTAATTTTAAAGACTTGTAGGAATCAATATGAACCGTATCCGGTGGAATCGATACAAACTATTTTCCAAAACGGATAGTTTCGGCGGAATCAATAAATTCCCAATTAATTAGCCATACCTATAATAAGTGGTCTAGGGGATGAATGTCGTTTAACTAGGTAGTAACATATTACGTCACACCATGCAGCCATTATGGACATGCAACTAACGCGTGTTTCATAAAGAACGATGCATTTTTTTTTAATTTTGCCCTTTAATTTTGCAATTGATACTGTATCTTCAAATTTACTGACCAGCCTCGTTATTGTAGTTGAGGTCAGTGTTTCATGGTGTCGCGAGGATCGTACGAAGTTGCTCAACAGTTACCGCAACACACTCGCCGTGTTTATAATGATGGGTTCAATAAACAAAGCATGTTGATCGATTGTATACCGCTAAATTATGAAAAATAAACAGAATGGGCACACAATATAATGGTCGATCACTAAAAATCTCAACAACCATAGGTAACAGAAAAATGATTAGAAGAGCTACCTACCAAACAACAAATAATTACACAGAATTTTAAAAACTGCGTTCTTTATGAAACACCCTAATACATTAACTCAACAAAACAATAATTTAATAACCATCAAGAATTTTATTTCAACACAAGATTTCAAGAAATTTTACGGGATTTAAACGAAAATTGGTTTTATGGGTATCCTAAGTTCTTTCTAGAATCGTTTTTGGGTACAATTGAGTGATAATTTATTTATTTTGTCCCTTCAACTTTCTGCACCAATTTATTTTGTTTCCTAAAGAGATTTCAAACGAATTTGCTACCAGATCGACAAACATTTGGCATATAGGAGGTTCAACAGTTCAAACAATTTTAAATCTTCTCGAAAAAGCGAGAGAAAAAATTAACTTAGCTTGGAGATCAGATTTTATTTTTTTTATACATAGGAACCTATTCAAATTTTAATAATTTTTTTTAAAACATTGTCTCAATCATGACTCGATAATTGAAGTTTTCGAATAAAACATCTTTTTAGACATTTAACATAAATAATATAAAATCTTTAATTATTGTAATTTACTACATTTATTAGTACTATAATAATATGGTAAAAAGGTGAACCACCAATCATACATTTAAAAAATGTCCCTATACCTATGCGTATAGTTTATAACCATCAGAAACAAACAGTAATTTCAAATAAATATATTATCCAATATCCAGCATTCACCAAAGAATATAATATTTAAAATAAAATAAAAATATGTTAAGTATATAAATGTATTTTATTTTTATTTTTTATACCATATATAATAAAATAATTGATAAAAATAATCATAATAATATTAAAATTTTATTTTAAATCAATAAAAAAAATATTGTATAGTACATTTATATAAGTGCCTTAATATAAAAATGAATACATTGAAAGGAATGAAACAACATAGGTATAACAAACAATAATGAATTTAAAATGAGAAATTTGAATTTAAACAAAATTCATCACATAACAAAGCGTAATAATAAGTACTTAAAAACTCAATAAAATAAAAAACTAATGGCAAATAATACAACATTTATTTTTTGAAGTACCATTAACATTATAGCATTTTCAGCACTTGAAATATTAATTATACATTATATTCTGTGAATGATACTACTATTATATTGTCGTAGTTTTAAGGGATTTATAACTTTAAAAAAATATATTTTTTGTACCTACAAATTAAAATTAAAAGTAGGATTTTTTGATGTTGGGGTAAATTATATATTTATCAATATGGTAAACACAAATTGGAATAAATGAGTTTTACTCGACAGTCACGGATTTGGCCAAATTTCTCGGGCAATCAACATTGCAGCCACGCATAACCGCAATGTGATAAGACAGCAGTTGCATCGGTATTACAGTCAGCAATCCCTAAAATCATAATTACATCATTGAATTTTTACAAAAAATATTTAACTTGTGTATAGGAAGTATGAGCAGCCATGAGTTAATATCATAACATTATTGGGTTATATATTTTAGATTATTTTTAAACAACTGTGTGATATATTAATTAAATAAATATATATTATGAAAAAAAATGAATACCACCAAAGTACAGTACAATCTCATTAGTCCAATACATATGGGACCAGAGCAGCATCGGATTATCGAAAACTCCGGACTACTGGAAATACTTATTTATCTATGTTTATAGATTATAGAATTATATACATAAATATATATTATTTATATATATTATTATATTAATTTTCTTTTTTTTTCTTTTTTATCTATTATGTATTATTTTTAATTAAACTATGTAGGTACCATATTATGCATTAAGTATTACATCATTATTAGTTACTTTTATTAATTACGAATTATTTCAGCATTACGTAATTATGACAGATATCATTCGTCACCGTATTCATTACCAATTTAATACAATTCTCAAATTCATTATAAAAGAAAAATAATAACACTAACGAGTGGTTTTCCCGTCGTAAGAGGGCCGACGGATCACTGGACGTATCGGAAAATTGCATAGCCGGATCATGACAAATAAATAGGTATCATTATAGTTTTTTTGATAGACACCCCCAGATACGCATCACTCAAATATTTGTTTACTTCACCTATATAGTAGTTCTCCACTTCTTATTGGGCATCAATACATATACAATATACATACATTTATATTATATAACAAAGAAAAAAATCAACTAATCAGAAATAGAGAACTACGACATAAGCAAGATATGAAGGCGCATCGCATCAGAAAAACCTACCTATACAACTCTGATATCAATCTATTTTGTCATGCGGATTATAGAGATTGTACTGTATTATACATTTTAATTATACCTAACAGTGGTATCTGTTCAAATATAAACCATAAGCATATAAACGGATATAATATGGAGATGTTAACACTTAGTACTTCAATAATTTATGATTAAATATCTACTTGATGAAAATGAGTTGCTAGATCAAAATGGATTTCTGATGATCGAACGTTTGTCGTGCAGTACATACATTATAATAATACGATGCAAATAAAATATGATATAGCCAGCTACTTTAAAATAAACTATCGATAACTTGCAAGGCTACAAAGTGTTATCAAAAATAATAAAAAAAAATTAGAAATTATCACACGTTGGTATTATTACCACATTATACACAATGAAAGTATAACACTTGTTGACAAAAAGTCACATAGATAATACAATTTTTATAATTCAACTAATACCTGTAAACAATCAACAGTGTGTGGTACGTCAATAGTTTGCCAAGCCAAGCTTTTAGTTTCCACATCGTCTTTTTCACATATAACGATCGGACGGCCTTCGCGAGCAGTGACTTGTTGCAAAGCATTGATACATTTCTAGAATAAAATTGATAAAAATTAAACAATCAATACCACACACGTGAATAAAATCATACTTTATAAACTGGATCTCTAGTCAGTATCATGATTATTGGCATTTGTTTGTCGATTAAAGCTAATGGTCCATGTTTTAATTCGCCGGCTAAAATACCTTCACTATGAAGATATGTAAGCTCTTTGATTTTCTGAAGACAAAAAATGTATTAGGTATTAATTTAAACGTTACATCATGATATACTTGAAAACTAACCAGCGCTCCTTCCAAACATGTTGCGTAGTTATAACCCCTTCCCATGACTAACAATGACTTCTTTTGATATAAAGTTTCGGCCAACTTCATAACTTTTTTATCGGCGGCCAATACTTCACGAATTTGTTCTGTTATATTCTCCAAACCCCTGATGATCTGTTATAAAAGATAAATATAAAGGTTTAGTCGTTAAGACGCATAGATATAAGCAGGGCTGCGTATTTCATAATATTGTACACCTCAATTGAGAATTAATGATTTTCATTTTGAATTCTATTCAAGTGAGAAGTACAAATTTTATTCAAGACCCCACCACTCTAATAACGAAATATATTGCATGATTTTCATATTTCTAAAGGTTAGAGCTTATTAATGCACATTGTCGTTTTTTTATACCAAGTTACATACAGATTAAAAAATAACACAATATTACTAATATTTAATTTTAAATTGGAATTTGAATTTTAAAACCATGGTTATTAAGAAAACAATTTAATTTAAATAAGTACTTGATGGTAAAACTATTCCATATAACAATACAATTATTTTAAAAAATTTCTTAACATTACCTCAGCTCTTCTGGGTTGCATTGATATTCTGTCTTCGGACATGATCAAACCAAACATTACGAGTGAAATAAATTGCGATGTGTAAGCTTTAGTGGAAGCAACCCCGATTTCCGGTCCTGCGTTTATGTGAATACCGCAATGCGATTCACGACTGATAGAGCTACCAACGGTGTTTGTGACACCGACAATTAGGGCTCCTCGCTGTTTACAATATCTCAAAGCCAAAAGAGAATCGGCAGTCTCCCCTGGAATAAATATGAACATTAAATGCTAGTACCTATATGATACTAAATATTGAACATGCAAAAGTCTACAAAACAAAAACATTTTAAGAACTTACCAGATTGTGACAAAAAAAAACAGACGTCGTCTCTAAACACTGGAGTATTTCGGTCCAAAAAATCTGAAGCCAATTCAACCATAACTGGTAATTCGGTGAGCTCTTCCATGAGTTGACGTGTCGCCAAAGCACTATGAAAACTTGTTCCACAACCTATCATCATTAGTCGACGACATCGTTTTATTTCTGGAATGTAATCCTAAAAATAGAACATCGCGGTTAATAAAAATCGATCTTAAAATTGTTTTTTAGGTGTCGCAATCAAAACAGCTAGACGGGTGATTAACTCTCATGAGTCATGACGAAATGAAATCAATTACTCGTACCTACACGTGTATTATAGTCTGTATCAGAAGTGTCCAACTACTTTATGTATAATTTAAGTATATTAATTGGGCCGCAAAAGTATTAAAAACAAAATTTAAAAAAAAGTTTTAGTATGTAAAATAAAATAAAATAAAATAAATATTTCTTATTTTCCTATATTTTCCTTATACATCTTTTTTATTTTACTATTATTACGAAAACCCATGGCACCCTTGTAAATTACATATGTTGTAAACAGACATATTATTATCGTTATTCATTCATTTAGAAATAGCATTATTATATTTATCATTCCAAGTAACATAATCCATCATCAATATCAATTTAGTTAAATTAACTTGTCTTAAAGGAAAAATTTAAAATCCTTGGCCCGCCAAGAAAATTATTTTTTCTTGGGCTTCGGTAAAAAAAAGGTTGGTCACCCACTCACTACTGATCTATAATAGTATTAAAATATTATTTAAATGTATTACAATGATATGTCCTTAATTACTTTAATGCCACCGAGTATGACTGTCTGGTTTTCAAAATTTACTCTGCCTCTCATCGTTGTTACCACAGATTCCGGCTGTTCGAATATTTCTTTCTGCATGAATGAACTAAAATTGCCCTTCATGATCTGCTGGATTTCCATCTTGAGAGTAGTGATTTCTCTAGCGTGCGGATCAGCCGTAGACATGCGCATTCTATGAATGGTCAACCGTCCCTCTCTTACTGCAGCAACGTCATCGTCCTAATACAATGAGTAAAATTAATAACCTACCAACCGATAAATGCGTTAACGGTTATATGCTCATAAAAATAAACACAAACCTCCAAATATATAACTTGATTTGTATGTTCAATTATAGCACTAGCATCAGACGCAAAAAAGTATTCGACTTCTTCTTTATCTCCTAGTGCATGGAATTCGGATGTGCTTTCTTGACGTGGCAATGGAATGGGAATGGACATTTTATCACCACGGATATAACGGTGTTCTAAATTATTTCACAAATTCGTATGTTATTAATACATTTTCGAAACAAACATAGACTATACATGCACCCTATTCCTCTCAGCATATTAGGTTGACAAGAAAGGCGTTTAAGCCTTTCATAGTCTATTATGTATATAAATATATTTACATATTAAATTGTCATTAAAAAATGTCTGAATTACTATCAGAACAAATATTAAGAGAACGCCATATCATATTGTACTTAAATGTGTAAGATTAGTAGACAAAAGACCAGTGGCGGGCTGAGGGGGTGAAGGGTGGATGTCCCCTTGGATTTTTTTATCGGTGATGATTTAATCACAGTTATAGTCTATATAGGTAATAAAATAATATAGTATTTAAAAAGGCCCCCATTGATTGAGCTCTAGTACACTTCTGCATAAGGCCAATAAATCGAGAACATTATTAGTACATAAAAAGTTTCAGATTGAAACTTAAATTCGTTGAGACGTATTTATAAAATTATATAAATAAGATTATAAGAAATAAGTTAAGCAATGTTTATTCATTGTTATAATATTTATTATGCAATAAATATTGCAAAAAGTCGATGGATTTTATAACTTTAAATTGCATCTTTAAAACTCGAAACAGAAATAAATATACATAGCCAAATAGGTAGTATTCTAATCGTATATAATATTCACAAATACATACTCAATGCCATCAGTAAAAATGTGACGTTCTCTTAAGACAATATTTTAATAATATCATTATTTATTACACTATTAAAAACTGATTGGGTTAAAATAATTTAAACCGATAATCCGAGATTTTTGTTAAAATTATAATAGTTAGATAAATTACAAAAATTTTCAATGAAACAAATTAAAATTAATCTGTGATGTAAAAAGTCCCATAAACCAATTTATTATATTTTATTGCATTGAGAAATTAATTAAGAAATTCGTTAAGTAGTTATTTGCCAAATAAATCCTTTTACTTTAATAATTATTAATTTAGATTTATAATAATACAAAAATAATAAGAGCAACACGTCTTATTTGTTTAAATGATAAAACAATATGCATTTATTGATTCATTTTTATTATGCATAGTTTTTTCTTTATAAACAAGCCTATAATTATTAATTATGCTATTTCCAATGAATTATAATATGTGATTGACAAATGTGTTCATTTTATCACACCTTTATACAACTTGACATCAGTATGACAGTATGTCATTTGCAGTAATTGATTAGAGTCAATTAGAGATTACGTCATCTATGCACATTAACCAATATTTTTTGGTATCCAGTTTTTATGATAAAAAATTATGAATGTATAAGTTAACCACTGCGATCAATTAATCATTCAAAATTAAATAAAAATTACAAACGTACTAAGTGTTGGAATGTTGACTTGTGTTTACTCTAATTTTAATCAGTTCAAACTTCACTTTAAATAAAACTAGTAACTACTAAGGAATTACCTTTATATAGTATAATATATTATGATACGTAATAATATAATATATACATATATATTTAAAATATTGCATGCAAGGTATAATACCTGTAGATCTCAATAATTGACTTTTTTTCTTTATAGTTGACCTACACTATCTAACGATACAGTAACATCAATGTCATATAAGTATTATAAGAATTTATTATAAAAAATTACATAAAACTACTTTCTCGTATTGACAATAATAATAAAAATGAAAAATACAAGTATTGTCCAATCATTGTTTTCAAACAAATTTTATTCCCCAAACTAGTGTTTTATCTTGTTTGTATAAAACTGTTAATACAATTCTTTAGGAAAAGTGAATAAAATATACCTATAATGTATTGTCAGCGTCAGCGTATTGCTACAATTATAATATATGACTCGCGATCATAAACACAAGAGTAAATGTGTTTGTGTAGTGTAGGAAGTAGTTACTTATATATAAGATCAATAAATCACATAGTAATATAAACTAAAATTAAGGTTTTACTTTGAGAGCATGATACTTGATAAATTATATTTATTTATAACAAACATAAATGCTAAGAATTCATCCATACTTATTTCTAAGGTGGATATTTTACTTGCTGTGGCAAATATATTCAACACTTATGCATTACACTTAGGGATTATATGATAACATGATTAGTACCACCACCAAAATAAGCCAACGCCAGTAATTTCTATGTTGTTTTGACCGCTAAAGCCCATTAATTAACTTCCGATCGTAATAGATATACGGATTTGTTTAATGGTTTGTACCTGTTAATGAAAGAGACTCTCCGTCTATCATCGAATCTTCGCGGGTCACACACAAACGGAACAAAAACAAAAATACAACCAATGTGCCAATATGACTAAAAAAACTTATCCTAATCAATTAATAAAAAATATTGCAACGTTTGTTAATACCTTTGCTGTAAAGAATTGGAATGTGATCGGTAGCTAGCCTTGTGTCCGACTTAATCCCGACAAGAAGTGGACTTCCCCTTCGAGTTGATACGCATTCATCGGGAAACAATTTGCTTTTGAAACACAGAGCAAAGGCGCCTTCCTGCAGAAAGCAATCAATACTATTAACATGACGCATATAGTCCAATACCATTGGTATATTATCAACATACTAATTGTTGTACAGCTTGTTCAACAAGTTCTCGGAATAATAAATTCGGATGTTGTGTGTAAATATGATGCACTAGCTTCACAATTGCTTCAGTATCAGTTTCAGATTCAAACAAATATCCCTTGCGTTCCAAAAATGCTTTAACTTCCTTATAGTTTGTTACTATACCATTATGCACTACACAAAATATTTGATCTTTGTCTGAACGTTGTGGATGTGAATTTACACAACTGGGAACACCATGAGTAGCCCATCGTGTATGCGCTATACCAACGTGACTGTTTTGAATTTCTTCAAAATCAAGCTGATCTTTCACTAAAAACATTATTAATTTAACAAAAATTGGTAATTCAATACATTTAACAAGTAAATACTTACAAGAAAGTAATTCATCTTCAAGGGCAACTACTTTTCCCTCTTTCTTCACAATGGTTATATCTTTACCGGTAGGACCATCGAAAGCAATACCTTTTTAAAACACAATATATATCTTATAAAGGAGTTTATCATTTGTTAGTTAGGTATGTTTCTTATTTCTTATTTAGAATACAAAATATGTAAAATCAGAATTATTTTCTTTAAAGACATTTATATGTACCTAAAATTATCGTCAGAATCCCTTAATGTTATAGGAAGACGTTTTATTAATTTTACATTCCAAAGATAATAAACTACCAACATTATGTTTACGAAAAATAGCGATTATAATACTAAAACTATATTATTATACCTACACATTATAATATTTTCTAAGTATAAAGAGAAGCCTATAATTTAATTTTATAACCAATGAATATAAATATTCAAAATATTTTTTTAATATCTGTAATTTTCTTCTAATTCTGTTGTAGTTTAAGATAGATGTTTCAATATTGAATATTTTTTCCCTCCGGGCTGATAATTATCTAAGTTCGAACTTAAAAATTATGTATTATACAACATATACAGTAGAAAAATGAATAACTAAAAGAGGATATAATACGAATATAATTAAACTACAATCATAAACTTATAATTTAAATATTTGTGTGTACTCTGTTGGCAATTTTAAGCCTAACAACACTATAATATTGTATAGATAATATAAAACACAAAAACTACTGTTCGCAATAGTGGTGAATAATTTTGCAAAAACATTTTTACTTACCAGCTGAATCATAACCTCTATATTCCAATCGCTTCAGACCATTTACTAGAAGGGTTATAATCTCTTCCCTAGATTTCGGAGTCAAGTGATTGAGATAAGCAAAAATTCCTAAAATAAAACAAAATACATGCTTATCAAAACATAGTTGAAACAATATAAAATTATTACAATTACCAAGTTTCTATGAAAAATTATTGTTAAAAAATTACTACTTTAACAATAATAGCGAGGTATTCAATGTATTATTAATTTCAATATTCAAAATATTCAATATATTAAAAATAATTAATATAACATTAGGCACTGATTATATAGAGTAGATAAAAATAAATAAATACATCGACTGCAGTTATAATATTATATTTTAACAATACAAATAGGTATTCAGTGAAGTAAATAATATTTTCGAGGGTGGATATATAGGTACCTAGTCAAATAAATCACCTATGGATTGTAATAATAAGTATACATATTTAATTCACTTTATTTCGAAAATGCATACTAAAATAGTTGGCTAATTTAAAACAATACATTTTTTTCCAATTTGCAGTCTATTGCTTCTCATTTTAGTAGAATATCAAATTCTACTATCATCGTATAGACCCACCTTAACACATGATAGTGAGATTAACGATACAATCTACTGACTATATTGTCTATATGTTATGTATATAAATATGTAAAATACCAAATTATATTAAGTGAAGTAAGTTGTACTTGTTCTACTATATCAAATTCATAAACATATTGCTGCTATGTATTATAACCAGAGATGGGCAAGATACTCAGAAATCAGTATTGCGATACTAGATACTAGATACTTGGATTTGGAGTATCGAGATACTAGATACTCGATACTTACATTCTAAATATTTAGATACTCGATACTAGATAAGATACTCGATGCATTTGAAAAAATTAGTCATAGCCTAAGACGCATAGGATTTTTTTAAATTTTATTTATGCACAATTAGGTAGGTTGTGAATGCATTTAACTTTAAATTTCCAAATATTAGTTAAGTATAAATATTTTATAATAAGTCAATTATTGTTAAATTACATGAATAAATAATAATAAAAATAAAATATAGATAGGTATCATATCATATTCTTATTTCCTTTTAAAAAATACTAATTTTTCAAAAGTATTTTCGGATAATTTATTTTATTTATTCCTGGTAGGATTATGATAAAATTAATTTTTTAATGTATCGAGTATTTTTTGACAAAATTATTATGTGAAATACTCGATACTTCATATAATTGTATTGAGATACAAGATACAATTGTATCGAAGATACTGCCCAACCCTGATTCTAACATAATCTAACGCCCCTGCATTACATTACATTCAATACTAAAATATAAAAGTGTTGACATAATTACGGAAATTATTTAATTTGAATTTCTGTATGGAAAATTAAAAGGGCGTTTCTAGTACGTCTTTCATATGTTAGTTTATTATGCATGATGCATATATTAATATTAATATTCCCGTTTATAATAAACAACTTTCAAATGTATTAAATCTAAAAATACATATATATCAAATGTAAGCCTTCTCCGAATCTAATTCCAGCATGTTAATAATTTGAAATTAATAATTATAGTAGATTAATCTATTATATATTTATAATTATATTCATCTATAAATACTATAAAATATTAATTCCTGATTGTATGACTATAATAATTATCGTTAAAAAAATTATTACCTAGACCCCACGACTTGCAGTGTTATTATTTTGTATAATTATTAATATTATACATTTAATTTCATTAAACAAATACTATTTTATACAATTCAATTATATATTATAATAAGACCAAGATATTTGAAAGTCTAAAAAACAATATAACTTTAATTTTAAATTGCAAATCAGAAAAATAAATTAATCTGGCGTAATAATTCGTTTTACATATTTTATTTACATTTTGTACGTTTTTCACTCTTATGTTAATATTTACTTGATGATATTATAGCTTAACTGCTTTTTACAAAAAATAACTATTGATATTTGTTAGGAGTATTGCAGTGATAAATTAATAATTTAGTAGCTTTATAGGTACCGACAGTACGGTTTCCAACCGTCATATAGGTACGTATTAACCTAAAATGTTGAATAATAATAATAGAAGTCGTTGAATCAAAATGTAAAGCATTAAACTGCTATGACAACAAATTGTATGTTTTTATTTAATGACATTTTGTTTAAAAATGATAAGTGGTCATGTAATTACGTTCAATTGTATAAGTTCGTCAATTCGTCATTCGATATAGGTATAGATAAACATATACAATACTCATACATTCAAACGAAATTTCTGTGAAATTAATTTTAAAATGTATTTAATGATTACGTTCAAAAGCAAAAAGTTGTCCATAAACAAATTACCATTTTGGATATGATCCAAGTATGAAGTATATTATAACCTCTTATGTTGTAATAACCAACGAAAGTGAATGGTAAAACAACCGGTTCATACACCACTTCTGCATGATCCATCTACCTAGCATTAATCTTAATATTTTTTTTATTTAGACGAATATAATATCTCATACGGTAAAATGCACCACATTGCACCCGGGGAACAATTTATTTTTAGTTTAACAGAGAAAGGAACGTACATACATAACACAATTGCATAATATATTGGAGACGCCCATCATTTAAGAACAAATCATTTCTTTAACCCTCATTAAAAACTAGACGGTACATAGAAAATTAAAATTATTCCTTAAACATTAAAACAATTCCTTATAATTAGTTGGATATATATATTATGTACCTACAAATATACTACATGTAAGATAGTTTAAACACTATTATTATCTCAAACATTTAGAAAAAAAACGAAATAATTGAATTCGTCGAAACAATTTTAAATATCAAGCAACTAAAAAAATTTAACTTTAGATTATCAAAATCTATTAAAAAACAATAAAAAAGAAATGCTTAATAGTTAATTCTAAATTACATGTCTGCAGAACTCAGGGTTATTAAGATACTTTTAGTTTTTCAATTATCATCACAGTAAATTTGGAAATGTTTGGTTAAAAATAATAATTAGTGATACATTTGAGATTCATTAACACATCACCGTTAATTTTAGTCCAATTGTATGTTAAAATAAAAATAAAAGTTTTGAGAGTTTCTAATCGAAAACGTAAATTATGTGTTAATAAAAACCATTGTGATATTAGTGATATTTTCATTTAAGGATTATTATATTGAATAAACGCGGGTTTAATATATTTTATATTATAAAATATGGGTTTGATTTTGGTAGGTACAAAGTAATATACAAAAAAATACTCCAATACATTATGTAAATTCAAAATAATATAGCGTACTAGTGCACGACGATAATATTATAAATAAGTATGTATAAGTACTCACCGCACATGTTGAGAGCGTAGTTCCAGCGTACTGATATGGATTGACGTGCACCGGGGATGGCCTGAATGTATTTAAACTGTGTGTTGGCGGGACGGCGGCAGAACCCCTACCACAACCAGGGCCTGTGTTGCTATACGCACCATGTACGTGACGACTATACAACGCGGACAGTACAACGTGGCTGGGCGTAGTGCCCCCGGGCGATACGCTCTGCCAGTCAAATCGCGAACTAACACGTGAAACTGTATAGGCACAATGATAAAATATATCAGACATATTATTACTATTATTCTTGTTGTTACCTGTTGTACATCATTATAATGTATACAGGTAGGTACGCTGTGTGTACTCGCACACGAACGAGCGTTGGAGAAATTAATTTTCAGGGAAAACGAGTGAAATTGTGATCGTTGGAAATCGAGAAAATTATTGTTATGATTATTATACAGGATTACAGGCATTTATAATATTATATTGAACGAATTTTATCTCCGCAACAACTGCTGCGGCAATATATACGCTGTATGCGTTGTATCATACTCGCATAACAGATACCGGAGAATTTGTAAGGAAAGTTTATAGAGAGGATATTGTGAAATAATATCAGGATGTACAGTGAAAACTCACAACACAATGTTATTTGTAAAAATATGAATTTATTGTGTTAAATATAGTTTAGCAATGTCCAAAATGTACTTGTAATTAATTAGATTAGTATAATGCTGTATTTATAATGTTTATTATTATTATTATTATTATTTTTGTTTGATTCTATAATACCTATATTAAAATATAGAAAAGTTAAATAGTATAAAATGAATTTAGTTCAAAACTTATAAATTAATTATTATGCAAGGTCCTCAAAAAAAAATATAAAACATTTAAGTTAGCTTCAATAATTTGCATTATAATTGCATAAATATTATAATTTTAAAACACATTATACACCAATACAATATGATCAAGATATTGCATTACTCTATGTTACGTTTACAACGTAAAACGAATATTAGATCGATAATATTACTATTGAAATATTAAATTAAATAGCTTAATTTAAAAACATGACCATGAATAACAGTAGAGATTTTCTCGTTGAACCCCTTTTGTAGGTATGCTACTATATTTTATTTCTTAATTTCTTATAATATGTTATATTGTCAGCATATTTCAAATGAGTGGTTTTTGATAGGACCCATTTGCAACCAACACTAAAATAGTATCCAGTAAAATTAAATAATACATGCGCAGTGACCTTGTACAATAATGTGTTTACACTACTAGTCTATAACATTAACCTAATGTTACAAATTTGAAATTCTACAGATTAGTAAAATATCAGCACATTAAATTAAAGCAATTGTATTAAAAACTAAAGTTTAAGTATGCGTTTGTACGCTAATATACACTTTTGATATTCATAAAATGCATATATTATGATTTTTTTTATTCTAAACACATTCTTTTCCATCATTAACATTACAATAATCACTAATTTTAGAATATTATTTATCATCATAATCTATTAAACATATGTACATAAAATATGTAAATTATTTAACGAATAAATCACCCAAACAAATTATATACATTAATAACTAACATAAATATTTGAAGTAAGCTAAATGTTCAAATAATTAAAAATTGGGGCCCCTTTCTATAGAAATAAATAGTAAGTAGGCACATATTATGTAATAAACTAAGAAATAATATCGATACATAAAATAATTTTTTAATGGTATAGGTTTAAAATACAAGATTTTGAGAATTTTTCAGTCTGTAAATAAGATAATTTTAATTAAAAAACAAAGCGATTAATAATATTTACCTATGCATTCTATATTTAAACTATATTAATTTTTTCATAATAGAACGTCTGAACCATACTTTTTACTATAGTATCTACAACGTTAAATAATGAATGTACATAATTAAAAGTACTAGGTAATTTATTTTAATTTTAATGAATATTAAGTTTTTAAATTAATACAACTCAGATGTCAATACTAAATACTGTAGGTATACCGTATGGAAATAGTAGATACCTAACTATCTATAATGTACTTTCTCTTTCACGTTAGCCTCCAATAAGACTACATAATACACGACAAATAATACTTTTGCGTAATCCTCCTCATCCCCTTAATTAAGTTCCTACAATTACAACCCGAACTATTCGAAAAATTATTCTACCACAATACAATTTACAATAACAATAACAATTAACAAAAGGTATATTATTCTATATTCATTATATTTTAGACTAGGCAGACCAACATAATCTAATCTATCGGAAGTCATATCTGCGAAGAAAAAAAATAACGTTATACTGGTAATGGGAAAACAATAAATAATCATATATAGTTTCCCACCCTAATACCACGCAGAATCTAAAATAAACAGACAGTCAAGAGATTAATCTCTTTCCTCTTATCGTTCAATATTTTCTATACATACAATGCTATGTCGTTTTATGGATGTGTTTATTAGAGCTAACCAGCATGTATATTATTTTCTGTGCTAGTGTTTTGCATAGGCATATTTTCCGTTCTTCATATTAAGTTACACCTAGTTAAGTACATAACTATTCATTATAGTTAATCTATAACAAATTCTAATCGTCAACTATAGAATAGATATCGTAAGTAGATAAAATCCATAAAGATAAAATAACTAAATAATCAATATATTTTTGTAAATAAATAGTGCATTAGATAACCGGACAATCGCTGAAATTTTATTACCTATACAGTATACTCTATAGAAAGCTAAAGATGTATCAGAAACAATATATTTGGCACTAAATATGAAGTCAAAATAAAAAGTCAAATACACATTCAACATATTTCAAATAAAATAATCGTTAAGAAATATTTTATAACTCAAGAAATACATAATACATTTCTTTAAGTCTAAATATTTCTTACAGGTAATTAAATTATGCTTTAAATTATTGAAATAAAATTCTATAGAAATTTTAAAAATATTAAATCAAATTTCAACAACAGCGAATAGGCATATCAATACAGCTATATAAACTTAATTAAACTTACAAGAATAATATACATTTACTATTCATTAACTAGAAATGTAAGCTGAGCATTTTATATAAAAATAATTGGGTTCATATGCATACAAGCCATATAACTGCATTCGATTGAAATATTCAAATGTATTTTCTATAACATTTTTTGTTCGTAAGAAAAAACTTGAAAATAGGTAAGTACCTAATATAAGTATTACATTACGATTATAAAATGTATTTTTGGATGGAAAATCATCTTGATACAATCAGATCATTGCAATATCATAATTATAAAGTGGTATACCATAACTTCCAAATTGAAACTTACTAATATAATATGTAGTATGTAGTATGTACCACAATATATATAAATATGGATACAGCCAGTGGCGAACTTAAGGTGGTTGTACCCCTCGACATGTTTAGGAAGAATTGATTTCTTATAAAATGTACTTATTAATCACAACTTATGAATAACGAACAGCTAAAATATTTAACTCCCCCCCCCACAAAAAAAAACCAAAAAAATCCGGTTTGAGTATGCCACTGGACACAGCACAAGTACCGATGAGTGAGTTTTTTTTTAAATGTATGAAACATATTTATTCATTTTTTTAAACAAGATAGGCATTTATATTTTATACGTAGCCTATTGCATTATTTAATTTATATAATATAGCAATAGGTACTCTATAAATATACCTAAAAAAAAAATTGATATAAAGGATATAAATATATTATGTTCCTGAAATTACGTAATACTATACTATATAAACATATAATATTGCATATTATTATTATTATTATTAATCGACAGAATAAGTACATTTAATAAAGGCGTATAACCAGCCTCTCGTCTACCTTCTCCAGTCTCCAACAACAGTATCCAATGCATATGAATATATAATACTTAATAGTTATGAGATACAATAAGAAACTTTCATTTTATTTTGTTGGGCATATATTTTAGCAACAATATGTTAAATGTTTAAACTTAAAATGTGATCACTTATAATCGATTAATATTTTCATCGCAATTAAGCTAGAAAGAATTA
Source organism: Myzus persicae (assembly GCF_001856785.1). Classification (NCBI taxonomy): domain Eukaryota; kingdom Metazoa; phylum Arthropoda; class Insecta; order Hemiptera; family Aphididae; genus Myzus; species Myzus persicae. The sequence continues at coordinate 304,590 of NW_019102182.1, read as the reverse complement.
GAAAATATCAAAATAAAAAAGCAGTCAAAAGAAATTTAAAAAGTGACCGTAAGAATATTGGTAGAACCATATTGTTGTAGGTATGTTTTCGATTTATTACAATATGCAATTATAGGTACATCCTACGCTTTCAAGGGATACAACTTTTTTTAAGCCACACTACTGTCTAGTAGTATGAGTCTATAATAGGCGCTCCAAACCATCAAATTACGGTATGATTAATATTGAAAAATTCGAAAAACGTCCATACAGCTGCAGTACACAAGTACCTAAAATATACATATATACTATATTAATTGATTTTAGATTTATTGTTATGAGATGCGGAGATATGACATGAAACTTTTTGATTTCATCACTACCCCCAAAGATGTAAACTGAAAAAAAGAAATCGCAAATAGACCACCCGACCAAAAAATAATGAAAAAACGACGAACAGATATTTTCTGAATGGTCGGTATCAGTAATTAAATTGTACGGGACGACAGCCAATTAATAACCATGTAAGTCAAACTTTGGGGGAGGGGGCTTAGATCGCCCGTAATATTACTTAAACTCTATAGGTCATAGGGACTACAAAGACGAAAAACCCTCAAAGTCCTGTCCATTGTTCAACCTTTGACACCTATACACACACTAGAACAAAATTTAAATTCAACGCGATAAGGTTTAAAGTTGAATTTATAAAATAGTTAGGAATGAAAAAGTGTAAATAAAGACCATCAACAAAAAAGAAAATAATAATAATAACAATAAGAGCACGAATAAAAATGCTATAATATATTAATGTGTTGTTATAATAAGGATACGATGCGAGCCGCCGGCGAATCATGGCGATTGCCGATCGGGGCCGATTTACGGTTGTGCCTTGTGAGATACCAAAGAAACTGAAAACAACTTACTACTGCAATCGCAGCAATAGACCAATAGAGCAACAGCTGATAACAGTGATAACGCTACAACGATGCACTCTGCAGCGGACGGTCCGGCTTCACATCTTTGTACAACTCTCCGGGACCCCCTCACGTCATGATAAAAACGAAAATAATAATCTCGTTGTTATCAACAGCGAACAGCTCTGATAACGCAGTATGTCATAATATTATTTTTAAAAACAACAATAACAAGCGTGAAGCGACAACACAACCGAACCGCCGGCTTCCACGACCCCATAATCCGTATTCGGTGCGTGTATACGTGCGTGCGTGTGCGTACGCAACTTTCACTATTCACAAATGTTTGACCGTCGACAGTTGCAGTAAGTTGTGTACTCGACGCGTTCGTGCCACAGCGTAATATTATCGTTATCATTAAAATCGTATTTTACAAAGTACAAACCACCGTCACAGCCGTTGTACTATCGTAATCGACGTTGACGTTACCTATTAGGTATTTATTAAGTGCGGTGTTCGACTGAAAAACACGACCACGGCGTAACACCTGCCGACAGCCGCGGCCGGTCGGCAACTTTCGAAATAGAATATAAAATCGTCGTCGTCGTCCAGACGCAAGAGCCCACGTTCAAAGTAAGAATGTAAAAAACAAACATCGCCGACTGCTATAGGTACTCGATTGTTATTCATCGGCGTACCTGCCGTTTTTCCCCTCCCACCTCAGAATTCAGACCAACTCAAAGTACCGGAGCCAAGACCCAGCGGACTTTACTTGCGACACGATCAATAATAAATAATTGTTATTATCGAAATCACTTTTTCACATATTTTCTACGTGGTGTTTTGCGCTCAGAATGACATTATTACTACCTATTATATCGGGTTTAAGGGTTAGCCGGTACTTACGAGTTACGGCTGCTTATCGCTTACGATGACGTGCTTAAGAGTTTATCGGTTTCGACTCTCGTCCCCTGTAGACTTCGGACCTCCCGTTTCCTCCTCTCCTCCTCACTACTTCTACAACACGTCGATAGACAAACGCCGTCCGTGTACGATTGTCACAGCCATCGTTTCCGGTTATTTGAATCCGCCGGACGACACATGAACGTGATCAAGTATTAACCTTTAACCATAACCGTTAACCTCTCTCAGTGTCTCTCGCGAGTCTATCGCTGGCTGACGTGCGTCTCCGTCCCCGCGGGCCGCAGAGTCGCAGAGAGTTCGGCGTGAAAAACAGTGTCACCCGAACAGGCGGACGAGATTTTCCCTCTGTTTGCCGTCCCGAGGTTGACGTTCTTTTCGTCTGCCCGGCAGTCGGCATCGCCGTCGCCGTCGCTACGCAAACACGTGTTCAACCTTAAGAATTAAAAAAAATATGTTTAACTTCAAAGTTCAATTTCCCCCCCCCCCCCAAATCACGTCCAGCTCGGCAGATACTCACTACTCGGTAATCAATACTCAAAACCCCTTTGTCAGTAGATAATACGCATTAGCTCAAATGCTTATCTGCAAACACGTGGATACGCACATTTCGGACAATTACTTTTTGGTGTTTTCCCTACCATAGTCGTTCCTACATTTTAACACTTGAGAGGACGCCGTACCCGCATACGCTTTCTCCGTCTTACAAACGCTTGACAAGGGAAATTGAACCTTCTGAATAATTAATTTAACTCTGTTATGTTTAATTTTGGAGTAAATACTAAATTCACTTATTACCAAGTTTAGAAGTAAGATTATTACATAACTGATGACACAAGTTTTTTTTTATTTCAATTTTATAGCGAGTTATGAGCATTTTTAAATAATAGCACTACTATCAGTCGTTACTCGTTATTAGTTAATTACACACAAATTTAGTTTGCTTATTAGTGATAAAACCGCCGACGCCGAAAAAATGTGTCGTGTGTGGGGCACTGTGGACTCTGTACTGTGTTATCATCTGACAAACCCATATAGATATATAAAACTAGTTTTAAAAATCTATGGACAAACCTAATTTATCATTAGACGGACTCGATGAAATACTATAGCCAGTATAGCCCACAACCTTTATGTTGAAAAAGTGGCTTCACCCAGCCTGCTTGTCAATCATGTATACCTAGTAGTTTATTATCTGTAGGTACCTGTGTTATTACATTTCAACACTTAAAAGTACCATACCCGCGTGCATTGTCTCCGTCTACAAGTGCGCAACAAAGCAAAATTGTACGCTCAGCAAATCACGTTTACCTCCGTTAGTTTAAAATTTAGAGTGAATTGACATCTTATAAAATTTAAAGATTAGATCTAGGGCATCTTATACGCTTTTCAATTTAATTTTTCCAGCGAGTTATGAGTAGTTTAAAATTGTAATTTGTTTGTGCATCTTAAAATACTCATAACTTGCCTTAAAATTAAAATATAATAAAAAGCCTATGAGATGCTCTAGATAATAATTTTACTTTTATATTTTTTAAGAGGTCAATTCGCACTAATATTAACGTAACAAAGGTAAATAGATTACGTATTCAGTACGTGCAACTTGCTATCATGTGTTTTTAAGACAGATGACGCATGGGAGTGTGGCGTCGTTTTAATAATTTATATTGCTATGTATAGACAAATATACAATATTCAAGTTACCTAATGTTGATATTTAACGATTCGTTATGCCACTGAAATTCACTATTGATTTAGTACCTATGCTTAGTTGTTTGATCTCACAGATGTAAATAATATTAAACTTAAACCGACCAAAAACGACATTTCAGGCTTACATTTTAAAAAAGGGCACCTGATTAATAATTATTTATGAACATGATAGTACCATGGTACATATATTTTTTTTAATTCTCTAGTAATACTTATTATTTAGGCGAGTACCTTCAGAGTTAGTTTTCTAAGTACAATTTTATCATATTTATTTTATTTATTGTGAGTAACCTACATGCCATCTTGTTTTGTTATTTGTTAATGTATCTTTAGTTGTAATTGTTAAGCTGTAATAATTTTATTTTGGTAGCTTAAATCAAAAAAAAAAAAACCTACATGCTACTTAAAATTAAATTTTTTATCCTTAGTATGTATCATTTGTATATGCAATTTGTGTATAATATAGTACAACTTGTACATGTAGCCATATAGGTACAGTTATAATTATTTCAATGTTCCATGTTTTTATTTTATTATTCATGTACAAATTAATTAAAAGTTATTCAATTGGGAGTAAAAGGATCTGCAACGTAATTTACAAAACTCCGACGATTGGCTTCAGAGATAGAAACCTATGTAATATGTATCCTCCTGCAGTTCGATAAGAATAGTTTTTGAAAGTTTATAAGTACCTACTTCTAAAATGTAATTTTCTGAACACTGATCTTCACTTGCAACAATTTTAATTTCTAATTGCTTCATAATTATTTTATATTACTTTTATTTAAGCATTGTGTATGTTTTGAAAATTAAGAACCTTGTCACCTCACAAAGTCTCACGCATTTAGAAGCCAGTTTAAAAAAAAAATGTCTGGATCTTTTTTCAATAATATTGATGACACTACTAGGACTGCTTGTGCATTACTTCTAGAGTTCAAGCATTGACTGCTAATTAATAGTTAGCACTTAGCTATAGTTTTATATTTTAAAGTTAATTAATATTATTTATTGTTGAATGTTAGTTATTAAAACTTAAAACCTAATTATTATTAATTACAACCCAATATCAGTTGTATTATAATATGATATAAATAGATAAATAATTAGCTATAAGTCAAACAAATGCATGGATCGGCATAAAATCACACTTCTTTAAAGGCCCCTAAACACACCACTGAATATCTGACCAAAGAGGCACCACTAAAACAGTTCACACATATCCTTAATATTCATCATGGCAAGCACTAGATAAACAGCAATAGTTTTGCTAAATGTTGTAAATTATTAATGCTTTAATATTTTGTACCTAATAGTACTTTTAATATTAAGTAGGTAATCACCCTTCTTAAGCTGTAGGTAACTTATAAATATAAACAACATATTCAGGATAGAACTTATAAAAAAGTTTTTAATTATTCAACTAAATTATACTCCTACAAATGGGAATGCTTAATTATTATATTTAAAACTCCGTAAACAGATACAATATAAATTATTGCCATTTGTAATACATATATATGATTCTATTGCATAATGTGCATGATATTATAGATAGTACAAAAGAATATAATTCACAATTAAAATTTATAATATGTTTCAAAATGATTAGTAAACCAAAATATTTTTAGATAAATGTTTGTATTAATTTAGTTCTTGGCGTAAGTCATCACACTCGTCCTCTAGTGTTTCCTGCAATAACAATTAAAATTCCATTAGAAATTTTACAAATCTACTGTAATTTAATATTACTCACTTTAGGTATTTCCAAACAATTTCCCCATTCTTCAAGTGTGACCATGTGATCTGAATTAGCATCACATTTGTTTAAAAATGGAGCAATACAATGTTCTAAATACATAAGTGGTGCTCTAATTGGAAACAATTCGTGTCTTGATACCGCTCTAAAACATTTGATATAAATACATACTATTAACAAAATATTCATTCAATGTAATATGTATTAAAATAATTGAATTATTAGTTCTACTTCTCAAAATAATTGAATTTTCAAGATAAAAATAATATTTAATAAAAAAAAAAAAATGCAATATTAAATTAAAACAAAATATTCTCACTGTTAGATGGAAAATATCAAATTTATTTCATGGTGTTTTTGTTTAAAATGTATCAAGATTTATACATTTCATGAGTAGTGATAATTAAAAATTTACTATAGAACAATACAAATAATCAAAATAATTATATCTAAATATTAGACTTATACCTCCCAATTTTCATTTTAATAAATCAATAACAATATAAACTCTTTTTCTTTTTTTTGTTTGTATTTATTTAATTATAAGTAAATAATACTTTTTGTCATCTAACCTATCATGTGGATAACCATCCAAATCGCACCACTTCCAAACAGCAGCATTACTCCAAAGTTTTGTCATATTAGTTTCTGCATCATTCATCTTATTTTTGAAATGGGGGCTTAATTCTTCTCTATCTGCCAAATCTTGCATTATGTGAAAAAGCCATTCCCTCATTCTCCTTGGGAAATCTGCCATTTCTGAGTCAGAACATGCCTAAAAATTCAGAGCAAATTAATCATGAATAGTTAAACTATCCTACTATTACAGTTTGACGACATTATTACAACTTACTGACAATTGTTTACAAGCCCCATAATATTCCACGTGTAAGTGACTAAATTCTGGATTAGTACATTTTTCTGATTTTTCTTCACAGTTGCAACGCATTCTGTGAATTTCACAATCAGAACCCCATGTTTGATTATAGTTTGAACAAACCTAAAAATACTTACAAGATTGAAAAAAAATCACTATAATATTATGTTGTTATGTTAATCTCACCTTTCTTCTATCTTCTGTTTCAACAGGACAATCAGAAATACAAACACATTCCGCTCCACCATCTTCAGTCAACTTGCATACACGTCCAGCACCACAGTGCTTTTTTTGACAAGGACCTAATGATTATCAAAAAAACATTTAAACAAATGTGTATCGGACGCAGGTATATGCAACTATGGAGAGGCAAAAAAGTGTTGTTAGTAGCAAAGTATACTAGAGTTGAACGTGAAAGACTCGAGCACCCTAATGTATCAGAAAAGCAACTGTTGAACCAATTAAGTAACCAAGGTGCTAACTTGAAAACTATTTTGGAATCCCATAATGAACACTACAATATTGTTAAAGAAGTGACAGCTGCCATAAACCGTTTGGATGTCGAATCAAAAATAATTAATCTGAAGGTAAGTTTTAAATCAATAAAATATCATATTTTTAATAATTACCATTCAAAAAGTATATTTTAGATGACATACAAAATCGTTTTATTTTTAAGGATATTAATACTGCAGCAGTATCTTGGGCTGATGTTCTGATTGCTATCGGTGGTGATGGAACGTTTTTGGTCATGTCCAGTTATGTTCAAAATAATCAAACACCAGTCGTTGGTATAAATTCTAATCCAAGTTCATCACTTGGTTATTTATGTTTACCAGATATCTGTTCCCGAAATATACAGAACACTTTTGATACATTAGAAAAACAAAATTTTTTCTTTATTGACAGAAGAAGAATTAGAGTTTCAATGAAAAGTACCAAAAGTAAGAATCTATACTATTTTTTCAAAAAATAAAAATTAATTGTTTAATAATATTTAGAGCAGTTTTGCAACTACATTAAAAATGCATTCAATTTATTGCTTTGAAGTATATCAAAAATTTGAAATTTGTGTTGGAAAAATGGAAATAAAAACATTATTTTTAACTTGCTTAAATTATTACATTGGACAAAATCATGAAGTTTTCGACCATCTGGTACTGTACTACATATTCTTATATCTGAAAACTTCTTTCCACATTGGTGGACAAAAATAAATTAGAACATTGCTGCTCCTGTCTTCTGGCAACCAGGGCAAACTGGGAAAAGAATTGGCTCTGGGGAAACCGAAAATTTAACCCAAATATTTGAACCAAAAAATAGTTTTTTTGGATTAACCCTCTGTTAGGTATTTTTACACTTTTTCTTTTTATTCCTTAGTTACAGAATATAATTATTATTTAAAACATTAATTTACATACAATTAAAATAACATACATGTTTTCATTAAATCTGCCTACATTTATTCAAGCAGCCTAAATGTTCACTTACCCACCAACCTAGCGATCTTCTTCTGTCTCGCAATGCCTCATTCATTATTTTAAAATACCAATAGTAGTTACAAACCCATAATTTATTTTTACAATACTTCATGACATATTGTAATTTTAGTTTCATATTAAAATATTAAAATATATTTTATATTATATTTTAATTTTCTCTTTTGATATTGAATTTTTGACATTTTTAACCATACATAATGCTTAAATGAATGTTTCTGTTGGTATGAAACCATAATTGAAAAAACAAACATTAAGTTTGTTTTCATTGAATTTTGAGTTAGATTAAGCTTTATAAATATGTACAGTGCTACAATTTGTATTATGTATAAAGCTAAATATTATTGAAAGCGAACACATTGCAATACAAAAAATCATATTTAAATTTATCAGTTTAATTAAAATATTTTAAGCTAATTTAGCAATAAGTATTAGTATGTTAAAAGATAAATACAAATATAATAACTTCACTTCCTAATAATTGTATTTATTTATTTTTAGAAAAAATGGAACCACCGTTAAATATGTACCAAGATTTTGTAAAAACTAGACCAGATTCTCATTCATCACATGACATGTTGGCACTTAATGAAGTATTTATTGGTGATAAAATGCCAGGACGTACTTCTGAAATGGAGTGTAAATTTGATGGTAATATGCCCATAAAAATAAAATCATCAGGACTATGTATAAGTACTGGAACTGGATCAAGTGCATGGAGTTATGCATTGAATAAAATTAGTGTTAATGAAGTTCAAAGGATTTTAAGCCACAAATATTGTCAAATATCAGAACAAGAATGCATAAAAATAGCTAATGAGTACAACAAAAATCTAGTTTATAGTCCAGATTTGGAATATTTACAGTACACTATAAGAGAACCAACAGGAAGATCTCTTTGGCAGTCAAATGATGAATTAATAAAGTCTGATAAAATAAAACAGGCCGAAGTAGAGACCCACTGTGAAGAAGGATGTATAATATTAGATGGGTTTCTGATATATGTTTTTCCTAAGGGTGCCCAAGCTATTTTAACTTCAAGACCTGAAGATTCAATTAAGTCAGTGATGATTAATGTTGACTAAAAGAATAATTAAATTTTTATAATTTTTTTAATTCTCTCGAAATTGTGATATTTTGATACAATTTTAATTATAAAAATAAAAAAGTGACTAATATTTAGTTGTGACAAAAAAAATATATTTTTAAAATAATATTGTACCAAACTTTTTATAGTATTTAAATATTTTATACAAGTAGAATATCAGAGCCAAGAAAGTTATTGTAATTAAATTATTTATAATGTTCTATACTTATTGTAATATTATAATTATTATTTCAGATTTTGTGGAATTAAGATGCTATACATAATATATAAATATTTAGATGATTAATATGGTTTAATTAAATTTTTATACTAAATAAGGTATTGGTAGTTGATACTAAAAATTATTATTCTAAGTATAAAAAAGATTATGAAATTGTAATTTAAAAGTAAATTTTGCATGTCATCTGCATTTAAACAAAATGCTTTAGAATTGTCCTTGTTTTATTTAAATAAATAAAAGCGTGTTTGAAACTTCAAATATTTGAAATATTTTTGAAATGTGCTTACTAATAAATTTTTTAATACAACTTTGGCAATAATTTATTATTACCAATTGGATATTAATAAAAATTTAGAATTTATTTCCAAATTTAATATTCATTAATATTCAAAACTATCTATAAAAAGCAAATTATGGTATTTGAATGATCCAAAATATCGCAACAATTTACGGGGAAACATTATTACATCTGTGAACTTTCTAAGTATTTCTATTGTTGATTAGGTATGTCAGATTATGATATTATTCATATGTCAGTTCCAATAATAAATAAGTTAACCTAACCTTCAAGCAGTTGTCTACTTTAATGTGATTAGTTCACTATTAAGTATTAGCTATGATTTAAATGATCATGACAAAATACAAGTAATGTGTTTATAAACAGTTATTGCATATGCAACACTCCCATTATATTAGGAAATAGCTTATGTCAGGAGATAAAGGGTGTAAATTCAAAAATTCACTTGATCATAGGTTTATTGTTTTTGAAAACATGATGAATAAAAATAATTACTTTGTTGATCGGTCATTTCCAAAAGTTGAAGTACATTCACTTGAGATGGTTCTTCATCAACTTTTTTTTGCCCTTCCAAAGTTTTAACCAAAACATCCTCCATGACATTTTTTGGCAAATTGTCAATTTTATTTCTCATCCACTTTTTAGTTTTCCTCTATTAAAAAAAAGTAAATAAAATAATATATTTAGCCTATTTAATTTGAAATTGGTCAAATTTAGTAAAAGTGGACCATTATTATTTTTGAGAATTTTTTTATTCAATTTGAACTCATTAAAAAAAATATCTTTTATTTAACGTCATCTTTCAAGTTTTTGATAAATACACATAGGCGTAACATAATTAATTTATACAGGAGGGAGGAGGGCTATAGCCTATTTTGTTCTGGTAAACAACATAATAAAATGTATGTATACTAACAATATAACTAAAAAAATGTTAAGGGGACTAGAGCCCCCCTTAGATCCCCTCCCATTCTACCCTTATTTAGATACATATATTTTTTTTTTAAAACAGGCTTGACATTTTCACCAATAAGCTATTTGATGAAGAAATATTTACTGATGTATCATATACAGAATCATTTTCTAAAAAATATTGATCTTTTTAGGCTATACCTATAAACAACTAAACAACTTTGTTATGTTTGAAAAACTTGATTTTTATAACAATATAATTTGGTATTTTTAGAATTTATTTATTTACCTGAAAATCATATAACATATACAACTTTAATAATACACAAGGTTACCTTATTATATAGTTGATTGCTAATGTTATGTTATTATTAAAATCAATTTATTTTCATTAATTATATAATTCAAAAATACCAAAGTTTATCAATCAATATCTGTATAGTAGATACCTAGTTAAAAGTTTGAATAGGTATTATAGAAAACTTAATGAAAATGTAAACTTTTATATCTTCTCTGTGTCGAGGTGATCTAATAAGATAATATTTACCTAACTACCATAATTTGTAATAAAAACAAATTAATAGACACATCATTACATCAATGTACAAAAAATAATAAAAGTAAAAATATACTAAGTACGTATTTCTCAAATAAGAAAAAAACAATAATCTTACTGGTTTTTCTTCTAATGTCAAAGAACACTCAAAAAGAATAAATAACACCAATGTCCGAATAACAAAACCCTTGAACTGAACCATATTGACAGTTTAGTCCTAAAAAAAAAATAAGCATTTATTTTATTATTGTAACCAATACCATTTTTACTTTAGATTTGTAATCAAGTAAGGATCAATTATTTAGATTTTCAAACAATTAAAAAAATGTCCTGTAGCAATACAAAAATATTGTTGCAAATGAGAATAAACCTTTTTTAGGTTAATATACCTACTGTAAATAGAAATAACCTACAGTTGTTAAGCATAGGACTGTTTAAATAAAACCAAATTTGAAGGAGTAGGTAGTCGAGTTACTAAAATGTATAATGTATGGAGTGCAGGCCACAATGCTTTGGATAATTGGTAATATTCACGAAAAATTCAATGAAATATCCACCTATATATATTTTAATCTTTAAATAATCATTAATAGATTAATATTGTATTGCTATTTGCTAATAAATACAATTTTAAATTCTCATAATAATTCAGTACACCATAACTTATGTTAATGAGTACAATTATTGCCTCAATTAAAACCTAAGAGCAATAACAGTTCAGTAATTTGCGTTTATTATCATTGACATTAAATAGATGTATAATCAAATTTAATTAGGTTAATGCATTTTGCAATATTTTTTTTCTTTATGAAAAAATACACTGACGGCGCGATTTAATTAGAATTCAAGTCATCAAAACTACTAATAATACTTATAAGTTATAACTCATAATGTAGCAAACATATGATTATGATTCATGAATCACCATCATTTTCCATACAATACCTAATGATTTTGAATATTGTTAAATTCAGTAATAATTTATGGATACCTTTATAACAATTATTGTGGTTAATATTTTATTTGAATATAGATGAGGTAGGTAGTAGGTACCTACCTAATATTATGTAATTAATAATTTATCCAATATTCCGTAGAAATATATCAGTACTTTTCCATGCATACTTTCTTATATAGGTATCTCTTTTACATACTGATTATTTGTATATAAACAAAACCAACTGAAAACTTAGTTAATATTTTCGTATTTTGTGACATATTACACGCACATACATTATACATATGCATATATTATTTTTTTTTATTCGGATTAATGCTACTAAGGTCATTAGCCTGGTACTGTTGGGGGGACTGTTGATTGGAACACGTAGTTTGTTTGTGTTGCTAAAAACCCGGGTGGTCACCCATCCGAGAACTAGCAACGACGGCCGGTACTTCCTACTTATGCTCAGAGCGTTTCCACAGATTGAGAGTACGACGGTACGACCACGTCTCACCAAGCCACATATATATTATTATTATTATTATTATTATATATATACTATATACATTGATTAAATATTCAATATTTAATCAATGCTATATAGTATAATAGTTGTCATGTAGGTTAACAATTTATTTGTAGGTAATATATAAGTACTAGGTTTCCTATATAATTGGTACCTACTACTTACTAAGGTATCTTGGACGGACCAATTTAATTTATTTTATACAGACTTACAAGAACTAATTATTCGTAATGTCGAACTCAATTGAAATCTCTTCAACGTAATTACCAATATACCTATACCATTACAATAAAACTCGATATATCGAACTTTTATCTGTGTTAATTTAGAACCTACAGCCTTACTATGACCATAATATAGTTCAGTAGTCTATAAGGACCAAATAAATCTATTATATGGTATTATGTATCCAAGTATGTATGTATTTATATTGTTATAATATATCTATATGATATAGGTAAACGCGACAACTATTAATAGGTACCTACATTCAGTATCTATTAAAAAACAATACTACAGTTAATTTAACTTTAATTTAACTTTAAATTAACTTTTAACTTTAATTTAAGTTTTAATTTAATTTAATAAAAACCAGAAGTTATTTTTTTTAAATAATTAATACCTTGGTACGTCCAGGACTGAGAAAAATACCTCAAACAAAGTATCTAAGTACAAGATACAAGATACTAGATACGTGTATCTGAGATACATATAAGATACAGGATACGTCTTTATACATCGTCTTTATACATTTATTTACATTTATTTATTTATTCATTTACCTTAGTCACGATAAAATATATATATTTATAAATTAGCAATTTTTTTTATTTATTCTAACTATTAAATATTTAAATTTTTTTATATCCCATATTTAGAAATAAAATCTTGGTTACCTTTTAATGAAACTAATTTTTTTAAAGTTTCATTTGACATGCTGGGTTTGCATGGGGAATGAATAAACTCAGCAAACTAAAATAGCCTTTCAACAGCAGCTGAAGTGGTTAGGCTTGTGTTATACTTTATAAATGATTTTTTTAATTTTGAATAGTTATTTAAGCAACTAAGTGATTTATTTTTATCATTTAAAAAGCTTATAAATTCAAGTTCGTTACCTACTTGTTCAGTTACTTTAATCCAACTTAGATTATGATTATCTAACATTACAAACTAGTCATTTGAAATTACTAACTACAAATTCCAAAACTTGTTATTGGGCAATCATGAAAAAAGTTATATAAATAAAACATAATTTTTGAATATATCTAGTATCTTAATCATAAAAAGATACCATATACAAATGTATTTAAATACACTATACAAGATAAAATTATTGCATTACAGATATACTGCCCAGCCCTGGGTACTTCATAAGTATAAAAATAATTTTATAAATATTATATTTATTTAAGTAGGTTGTAGGTACCTACTATAGCCCATAATAACTAATATGGCTACAGCTGCCGATGTTTTGCTAGTAAAAAAAATATTAAAAAAATTATGTATAAAATAAAGCAGTGGTGGTTTTTAGGGGGGCGAAGGGGGCGCTTAACCCCCCCCCCCTTGGATATTTTTTGCATGTCCTTTTTTAAACTAAAATTACACTAAATGCTTGAATTGCTTTAATTATGGTGAGGAGAGGCCCAAAAATTGAAAATAGCTCCCCCCCTTGATGTTTTATCAAAACCACCACTGGAATAAAGGTATTTTAACTATAGTAGGTATCTAGGGTTATAGGCACGTTATTTTACTATAGAAAAAGTATTATTGGCTATATTAAAAACCAAACAACGCATAATATTTAAAGTACATTTTAGACAGTTATTATTACATATTTATATTTAATATTATTATTATTATAATTTATAATCGTTATTATGTAAATGCATGCACCTAATAAAACCAGTTACTTATTTATCATTGTATTAGTTTGTTTACGTAACACACCTATACCTGATAGCCAACTATCGATAAACTATATATATGTAATATATATTATATAGGTCTTAAACATGTTTTTATATTCATAATTTACTTTGCTAAAATGTTGTTATTTAAATATTATTATAATAACTTGCCATTATTTAATAATGTCGTAGGTACCTAGTTTTCCATTTATATTACGAAATTATTGAAATTAAAACAACAGTTCTAGAACTGATGATTTCCTTTCGCCCCACATTATATGTATATACCAACCTATTATTATTATCTGTGCCGGACATAAAATGTTTTTTTCTGCTCATTATTTTAACTGATTACTGTCTTAACCGGAACATAAAAATATATTTTTTTATCTTACAAGTATTAGATAATAAGGCTTATCTGTGTGACCCCGTACCGGAAAAATTTATCCGTAGCATTTTTTTATCGGAACTTAGACTTATTATATAGCCCGAAATTGGATATATAAAATAATTGATACGCAAATGAATAATAATATTCTTAATATAATAATTTAGGTAGGTTTCATGTATTAACTAGGTAGGTATAAAAAGGTAAAATATACCAATAAAATTAACCCACAATATAATGAAGTACTTATCGAATGTAGCTCAGATACCTATGTGTCTGGTTGTCTGTCTGGGAAAGATTCGAAACAGATTAACCAATTTTTACGAGGTTAACACAAATTGACTATGACATTATATTTTAACTGAAGCAAAACGGAAACGATAGATGGATAGATTAATTATAATCCAGATGGAGTCGAGAAATGTAGCTATTATATGGTATAATACCTATGATAAAATCATAATTAAAACATTAATAGCCATTACAGGTAAATATCCATTTATCATAATATTAATATACTCAATTGCTTATTTATTATATTATTATAAATAACCACTAAAACAGTGTACCTATATTAATTCTGTATATATCTAATATACTTATATAAACTTATATTTCATTTATGTATATTGATTATTTATGTAAAATATTTCAATATTGATATTCGCCTGTATGTAGATACGATGTATAATATATAAAACATATAATAATTGTAATTTATAATTTTTAAGTAGGCATTCAAGCCACAAGGTTAAAAGCATAGTTACCTTTAATATCATAATATTATTGATTATATTATAGGAACAATATTACATAATTATGTAATTTAATGCTAATGGTAAGTATAAACATATAGGTAGTTATGGTTTACGAACATCACAAAAATGAAATAAACCCATAATTTTTTTAATCTTATTAGTTATTACCAATATTATAAAAAGAAATATCTATTAAAATTATAATAACTCACTATTTTGTTTCAGACTTCTATTAGTTGTTACTGCAATCCAACTAAACAACTTATTTCACAAGAGCGCATAAATACATATCATACTCACTAAACACAATGAACTATAGCCAGAAACGGAAATGTGTTTCATCCGCTTATAATTTGTATATTATATACATTGATAAATGGTACATATACATTATTGAACTTCAGCTCTCTCTGTTGATTACTAATTGCAAACAATGATTTAATAGACATAAACATGAAAATCAACGAATAACAATGATTATGTCTATTCAAATCATTTTCAAATGTGTATAATAATCATTAATAAGAAACATTTTAAAAGTATAGTACCTAATACCTATAGGTAATAACTAATAATATATTATTATAGAAACCACAAGTAAACACATTTTATTCGTAACAATATTGTAAAGACTACTTTCAAGAAATTTTGTACTCGATTTATACGACCATATTTTTATGTAGGTATTCATAGCATTGTTTTAATTTAATTATTTAAATAATAAATTATTTACCTAGATACTAATTTATGATAACCGAACGTGTAATAAGTACCACTAGTGGAGTATATATAATATATAAGGGCCCAAGGAGGTGCTTTTTAGCAAGTTTTAAGTATAAATTAATGTGCTATTATTTATTAAGTATAAAAAAAGTGGATAAGTGGCTAATGCTGTAGCCCTGTAAATTAATTGTCAAGAGAGTCATAATCGATACCATCTTGTAATGGATGGATTAAATTTGAACTCAATGATATAAAACCATTGTATACGAAAAACGATTCTGATCGAAGACGATCTGTCAGCCTATAATATTACAAGAATATTTGATTCTTGATTTATTATTGTGATAAAAGTAATTTATTTTACTAATTACTGGACATAACTACATAAGTATTACAGTGAAGGTTAAGATCATTTTTGAAAAAATATTACATATGAAAATGTCATTGTGTGTATAAAATATGTCGTATGATAATATATTTTAAAAGTTTCATACATCCTTAAGGCCACACAAACAATATTATACATTACAAAAAATAACTGAAACCGTTATTGTTGGTTTTCATATGTATGTATTTTAATATAGTATAATATTATTCTGTAAGTAGATGGATAACTACGTTAAGCTAACTCGATTTTAGGGAATATTCTTCATTGAATAAGTACTAAGAAAACTAATAAGTAATAGTTATAAGTTTATAATTAATAGTATGTCAGTGCTTCGGTAAATACCTCAATAAGCCACAAGTGTTAATTTAGTTGCCTATCTACCATCTCATTGGAGTTAATCTATCGAACAAAGTTTTTGGTTTTTGAACTTCAATGAACGCATACAATAAATGTAATATATGTATAAAAATTGTTCTCATTACTCATCGGGTAACTGAGTTTTGTTCTATTGGGTTTAGTTTTTCAAAAATTGTATATTATTGTTTAAATAAGCAATTTGTATATTCTTTTTAAATTTTTATTTTTATTTTTCATATAACAAAATATAAGTAAGAATGATCTGTTTACCCATTCAATAAATATTTTACTTTATTATAGTATAATTTTAATTATTTACTACGTCTACGAGTACAATATTTTTAAATTATTTGTTTTACTTATTTACATAGGTACAAGGTGTTTAGGTGTAACTAAGTGTAATGCGTAACATAATCACCTAACACATTATATTATAACTTATGTTCTCATTAATATTAACAATTTTTTACATAATTTAATTTGTAGATGTTTGTGCTTCAAGTACAGTATAACATTTCATTTTCATTTTTATTTATGCTAAAAATAAAAAAATTTTATTTTATTAATTTTGTTTTCGAAAAATTCGAAATATCCAACTTTTAAATCGAATATTGTTGGTATAAAAACGTTTATTTAAGTCATGTAGTTTAGTTCTTACAATTTTTGAAATATCAATATTATTTTGGAGTAAATTAATTCCAAACCTAATAACTTGTTTCAAACTATTCTTTTTGGGAATTTCTATATGTAAGTGTACCATAAATTATTTTTTTCATACTTTTAACTAGTTTCAATTTTTCATTTTTCAGATCTTAGTCTCTTACTGTTACACTCTGTCTTATGAATGTCACATAGCTATCATTATTTTTAAAATCTACTTTTTTGTATAACTTTATAGAAATACGTCATGTTCCAAATATTTTGTGTTCTTGCTTCTTTGGAATCCTCAAATAATATTACCAATTCAGATTTTTGTAATTGTTTTAAAATTTTGAGTATAACTCAAAAACACAAATTTTCCAGCAGATAATTTGGCATTTTTGTCAATAAATTACTTTTATTCAAAATACCATAGTTAAACAATTCAGACTAAATCCATGTTGCCGATTTTGTGAAAAAATGTACAGACACGTCAGATCCACGCAATTATTGCTCTGTTATTAGTATATTACTTTATTATATAGATAGTAGATACAAGAGTGTATTAAAAGTGGCCAAGAGTAGGATAAAAAGAGGGTTCTGGCACACGCCGTCCTTTTTATCCTACTGTCAAGTCAAAATTTTTATTAGGATGTTTCTGTCCAGTGCCACAAAACATTGCAAGTAGACCTTTGTTTTTAATTGGTAGCTAACTAGTATAGTTATCTATTTATATGGGTATTTAGTTATTATGAAATAATTAATAAGTATTGAAAATATATCATTAGAAAAATGAAAACGTGGTAAAACATGATTTTAAGACAGAAAGTTGCATAATGGAGGTTTGTTATTTTTATTTAATGTATTAAATATAGGTAGATAATAGGTATCCATGAACAATTTGTAAAATGCACCTAGGTAGTAGTTAGATATTTTATTATTGCAAGTATCTTAAATCTTTTTCTATTTTCTTAATTGCAAATTTATTCATAGATGGTTTTTGTTTTTATTCAGAATTTTCAGATTTATTTATATTATAGTATTATATTCTTTATAATAAATCACAAAAATTATTATTTCCTTTACCCGGTCTGAGCAAAACTTACTTCTATTTACCCACTTATTTTGTAAGTTTATGACTTTATGAGAAATGAAAAATTTTATTATTTTTGTTTAGTAAATGTATACTTTAATAAATATTCAATTACCTATTATATGTAGGTACCCACGATTTTGTTTTGCCTACATCACTAACTGTAAGCTATTTTTAGAATAATAGTTCGATGACACATTAATGCTGATCCCGGAAAATATAGATAATGTACAAATTATAATAATCCATACCTACTCTTAAAAATCTCAGACCTGCAGAGCATAAACGAGTTAAAAAGTTAAGTTGATTTTAACTGTTTTTAATTTAATTTTAACTTAATTGATTATTGTTTATATACATTTAACAAATAACGAGTTACTTTCAATCAAATCCAAGTCAAGTAAATTTATAAATAATTCAAAATAATACGTACAAAACAATTATTATTGATGATGCATATTGCATACACATTTACTTTTTATTTCTTTAAACCAGATCACTAGCTATTTATGTATTAAATGAAAAAAAATAACTTAGCTTAAATTAGTAATTGAATTTCTACATAACTTTCAACTTAACTTGAGTTCTTTCAACTTGAGTTAAAAAAAAAATAGGATAACTATTAACTAAATTTTTTTTTCTTATGTTTTAAATCAATTGAACTTAACTCAGTTGAAAATTATTATTAACCCATAATCATTTTCCCAGGTACGGTTTAAATCCAAATTCGATAATTTAATTGTTTTATTGTACTAAACACATTGAACAGTCTTTTGGGAAATTATTTTCATACATCAAAATAATATTATGATTTTGATATTTGTTGTGAACATTTTGTAATCAAATACACGGAAATAGGCTATTGATGATTTGCATGCAGGAGCCTCTTCAGTCGGTAAATATCCGGATATCCGATTAACCACATACCATGCAAACAATAGAATGACTGAGATTGCGGCGGTTAAACTAACAACCCACATGGGTATAAAACCCATACCTATTTTGTTGGAAATGATTTGTTAGGATATTTAGTATTATTAAATCGGTAAGTGAACTTTTTGTCCCACCCCCAACGTTGATTCTCCGTCACGATTAAAGATGTACATTGGCGCCATTTCGATGTCTTCTCGAACTCACCGTAGATATCCGCCCTAGACTTCCGGTGCTGGACCACTTCGCGAATCGGCCCAATCCGAATCCATCTTCTACGCGAACTCGCCTAGATTGCACTAGTTAGTCTCAAACTGAAATATTATGACTCCGTAGTCTGTAAATATTATATAATATTGTAATACTGCACATCAACACCTGTCACCCATTATCTACACTTTATTTTACGAATTTAAATACCGCGTCGTCCGCCGCCGACGATGTCCGATGAGTTGGTACCGGCGGTCCAGTGTGTTGGACGCACTGCGCTTTGTGTCGGGCGACGGCCGGGTGGCGGTACCGGCGACCCGGGCCGACGGCTGACGACAGCGACGTCGCGAAGGGATTTCTATTCTCTTATTATTATTATTTTTCTTTTTGTGTTGATTTCTTCACGGGAAAGCCACCAATCCAACCTCAGCAGTTCGTAACGCCGCCGCTATCTTTTCACCTACTCATTATTTTTTTTTTTCGTTTTTCGCGCCCGTCGCACGAGCAAGCACGACGAACCGTGTCCGCTCACGGCTCACCGGTTGTCTGTCGAGTCCGACTATCATCCACGCTTGTTCTGCGATTGCGACAAAACGCCGCACCAAAAATTAATCACACTCGGCAGTTCTCACCGATACTCGCTTCACACGTAAGACGACGTTTCAGTTTGTTCAGTTTGTTGTAGTCCGCGTCGCCGTCAACGTCTCAAGAATTTTCCCCGTTTTTTGATTTGTTTGGCTCACGTTTGCGATCGCACGCCGCCGTCGGATCCGTTTTAAAAAAAACCCGTAAGTATGCAGTTTCCATCGTCGGCGTCGTTGTTATTTTTATTATTATTATTGTTATTGTTGCATTTTTTGGCATCGTCGTCCGGTGGGCACATGTGCGCCGCGGACTTTCCGTACGCGGCCGCCGTCCGTCGACGACCGCATGTTGGCCCGTCGCTTACAGTTCCTACTTGCCGACAGGTGAAACCGCTTTTTCAATTTTTTGTTTGTTCTATGACCGCCGCCGCCTCCCTGCACCGCCCCACGCCTATGAACGTCTTTTTGAGTTCGCCGGGTCCAAACAGAACCGGCCGAATGACGTCGCAGCGCGCACATTATTATTTCCCAAAACGGTTTCTCACTGTTTTGTACATGAATATATCATTGTTGACTTAGCGTTACTCGGACCTTACCAAACGTATTCGTCAATTTGTCCGTCTCTTTCGATATTAGTCGTAGGCATGCTCAAAATCTGGCACTGACACCTGATTTTGTTCTCCCAATCAGCGTTATTCGTCATACTTTTGTTACCTTACCGATTTGAGTTTTGGGTTATACTAAATCACTGTAGGTACTCATGGTATCTCGGAAGTAATGCGCAAGCAGTCCCCGCGGCGTCGTCGGTTCATAGCTGGAAAAAAAAGGTATTCATGGTACCTATACCTACTTGAATTTCTGGATTTCATTTTAAATTTTAATATTCAATTTGAAAATATTTTTTTAAAAAAATGACTGATAGTTATAATACTATTAGATGTATTTAATGATATGTATATGCTTAATCCTATAATTTAATTTCAAAACCATTAACAATGAAATCAAAATCCCAGTGTCCAAATAGATATTTAGTCATTTTCATGAATAACGTTACTCATTTATAAATTTTTTTAATACTCAATTTGAATTAGCCTTTAGAAAGGCAAATATGCAATGGATATTTCAGTGACCACAAACTATTTGTTATACCATGGCTGTGGCTATTAATAAATATCCATAGATAATACATAAATAATAAATATAAAATTGTTTTGTTTAGTAGTGCATGTTGTTCAAATAATCCTTGAATTTTTCATTGGAATTAATATAATACCTATCTATATATCTACGATAGTTTTACATTAAGAGGATGTCGGCACAATATTTGTTTTCTCTCTCAGACTCACATAAATAAAACGCTTTCTGGTTATCGATAATGATTTTCGGCTGACCTTAGAGTAAAATCACTTATTTACAAAAATTATAGGTGATAATATTTTTGAGGGTATGACATATTGGTTTTATATTTTATTATTATTGATTGAGTATTCAAAATTCAAAATAAAATATAAAAATTGTAAATTTAAATCATATTTTAACCATTTTGAGATAATATTTAGACAAATCTATATGTCATTCTCTCAAAAATATTATTTGATATTGATTTTTTCGTTTGTGATTTTACTCTAAGATACTCGAAACCACAAAAATATGATTCTGCAAGTTGTCTATGTTGCGTGTGGGCCAGAGATAGGAAAAAACATCCTCTTCAGAAATTTGATCAGCCAAAGAATTGTTAAAGTACAATTATTGTAAATCAAGTTTATTTTTAGTTTATTAAAGTCTCTGTTACAAATTCATATGGTTATTTCATGTTATATTTCACTTATTTATGTGGTTAACTACCAAAGACAATATCTATATTCTTTGTAAGACAAGTCCACAAAGCAGCTTGGCTAGTTAAAAAACTAATAAATTATAACATAATAACTAAGAAGTATCTTTGTTACCTATGATCAGTGTTTGGAAAGAACGTCTTTCATGTATGCACGTTTATGTTCAAATTTAGAGAACAATACCCAAACATCACTCATTTTAGTGAGACGTTTATATATTAATGAACTTGAATGATTTTTAAGACGTCCAATTTATTTACAATTTAATTAATATGTGTTTATAATAATTTAATTAATTATATTATACAGGGTGATTTACCAAGTATGTGTTCACCCCCCATTTTTTCCATTAATAATGGATTTACTCAAATTTTGATTTTTAGAACTTTTAAATATACTCAAAGAAAATATTTTCAAATTTAATGTTCTACTTACAGCACGTTATATCTGCGTGTGTTGTCTCCGTCTTACAAGTGGCTTACAAAGTAAATTTTATACTCAGCAGATCACTATTAGTTCCATTGTATAACGTTTTTATGTTAAAAATTTCAAAATCTAAATCGTCAATGACCAGCGTGTAAACTAAATATGTCCGTGAGTATGGGGAAAATGTATTTTTTTTGATTGATGGGCCAGTTCTTTATTGCAAGTTGTGTAAATTATCATCAAGCATCAGCTGATTTTTGGATATTTTAATTTCAAGCAAGGGGTATGAGCATTTTTGATTTGTGTTATTTCATATACTTTCATCTAGCTTAAAAATGAAAATATCAAAAATCCGCCGACTCTTAAGCAGTTCTTACCTAAAAGTTTAATTATTCTTAAATTCACCTTAATATCAAAAATAACTGCACACTATTCAAACTAGTGAACGAAAATGTTTTATGTAGTACGTGTAGACGGAGACAACAAACGCTTGAGTAACATCCTCTTAATAAGATTTAAAACTAAAAGCTTTTTTTTTTCATTACTTAATTTATATTTCCACAATCTGTCACATACATTTTGAACAATAAGTGAAATTGATGAATTAGATAACTATGGTGTGAAGGACGGATTAAAAAACTAAAAGCTTAAGATAAAAAATTATATTTTCAAGACCCTGACGTATTATAGCTTTCTATTTTTTATTTTGTGTTTTTTAATTAGTACAACTTTATTAACAGACCATCATATTTTTAGTTTATGAATAGGTTTTACTCATCTTTTTTGTTATTATTGTTTAAAACATACATAAATGTTAATCTATTTTATTCTATACCAGGAATGGCGAACCTTTTTGTACCACCGTGTCAAATAAAATTTTTTATTGGATTTTGTTTTCCCTGCGTGTCAACTAGTTTGATAACCCTTCAATTTTTTTTCAAAAACTTTAATATTAACAAACTTTTACACATTTGTGTGTGCCACTAAAATAGTGTGCGTGTCATAGGTTCGCCACTGTTACAATAGTGCTCAAGAATAGTGAATATCTTATGCTTTTTTAGCATAATTTTATTTTATTCATAATTAATTGTATATATACACCACAAAGTATTGAGATTAAAGAATTAAAAAGTTCAGGAATCTGTATGTATTGTATTTAGGATTTATACAAAACAATAATTAGGGGGTGGATTTAAATGCTCTAAAGAAAAGGTCTTAAAAAAGTGCGCCTGAAATTATTTTTAACGTTGAAAAAATTGGTATAAATAGCTTATCTTATCTTTATATAATTATTTGCATGTATATATATAACGAAGTGTCTATGTGTGTCAACAATAATTTAATTTTATCGATAAAAACATACTAAATAATAAAAATAGAAGTATGACGAGGCAAAATATATAATATTTCACTTAATTCTTTAAGAATAAGTTTTAACTAAATTTTTATCACATTTTTATTCATTCTTATACAAAAATGACTTAAAACATAAAATAAAGTTACATTACTTAATTTCTTGATGTATGAAATGATTTTTGTGCTTGAAAAGCAATGTTTCGGGCATTCGGACAAAAAATTCAAATCCGTTCTCTAGCAACAATGTATGGAATTTAAATTTTTAGTGATTGTTCATTATTAGCTCTTAAGAATTGTATACCTCTTTTATTTTATTTATTCCTATGTAACAAAATGTAAAGTTATATAAAAATGAGTGTCTTACATTATATTTCTTAATTATTTTCAAATAAATTAACCTAACACTTTTGAAATAGAAACGCGTTATTGTATGCCATTGGCCAGTTTGATTATAATCCAGGAGGGAATAGTCTCTGACTCCTAAACAAAGAAACTTATAACTTTCAAAGAAAATAACCTATAGAGGGGATATAATTTTTTGTAAGCTTATTATGGACAAGTACCTATCAATATTTTGCCATTTATCAATCTGAAGTAAAAAAATTTACTATAAAATAATAATAATTAATTGAAATGTCTTAATTTATATTAATTTGAATTGACTAAACATTTAGTGAGTTTAATGTTTTAATATTTTTTGTATTTAGGTTTCTTTGTCAATTTTTGATGCTCAACTACCTTTGAGTACCTAAATATTACTCGATAAAAATGGTTGCTGACAGTTGCCCAAACCCACAGAGTGTGGGACGTGAATTTGTCCGTCAATATTACACTATGTTGAATCAATCGCCTCATCACATGCATAGGTAATTATTCAAAAAAATACAAGATATATGGTTATTCTATAACAGTGCTCAATTATGTGTACTTAAAAACACAATATATTATCATAGTTTAATTATTTTATTACGGAAAAATATTACTAATTAACTGAACCTACGCAGATGCATTTGATGTCCTTGAACATGTCTATAAGAATTTTCAAATTCCCAATACTCTAATCATTTTTTCAAATTATTCTCATAACATATTAATGTTATGCCTACATTACATTGTTTTTGTGATTTTGTTCCATATTCTTCATGGTACTTATGAACTAGATATTCATTAATTATCTTAACTTTGTTCACCTCTTCATAATTCCCCATATACCACTTAATTTTAATGAATAGTCAATTATATTTTACTATAATAATAATAGGATAATGTGATATTTGTTTAGATTCTATAGTAGCGACTCATATTTTGTGCACGGAGGTTTGGAACCATATAGCAGGGACATGACTCCCAGTATTGGCCAAAAAGAAATTCATAAACGAGTTCAAGAACTGAATTTTCGCGACTGCCATGCTAAGATCTTGCAAGTTGATTCACAGAACACTCTTGGAAATGGTGTGGTTGTCCATGTCACTGGTGAATTATCTAACTGCGGGCAACCAATGCGTCGTTTTGCACAGACATTTGTATTGGCAGCTCAGTCTCCTAAGAAGTATTATGTTCATAATGACATTTTTCGTTACCAGGTATTTAATAATAATTAAGTAAGCAATACATATTGTGTTACTTAATCAAATATTGTGGTATTTCTAGGATGTGATGTTGAATGAAGATGATGTGAATGATGAAGCAGATTCTGGACAATCGGATGGTGAAGAAAACGGGGAAATTGAACAATCTCCTGTTACTCAACAACCTCAGCATCAAGTTAATTATTACAATACTACAACTCAAGGACAGACTTTAAATGGGGTTGCTTTGAATGTGATACCAACTTCGGTACCAGTACAGCAGTTGCTGCCTGAGCAAATTCCTGTTCAAGTTCAACAACATATTGTAAATATTAAATTATATATTCATATAAAACAGTATACGCTGATATTAAAATTATGTATTATAATAACTGGGAATATTACATTTTTTTCTTTTATTTAAGTATACACAATCTATTCTTAATGACACAATTATGTGAATATACTTCACTATACTATCATTGAAAAGTCTTTATGTATTGTGTATTTGAATATCAAAATGAATGCCCCCCCCACCCATTTGTTATCTTCCTAAGTGAACTTGAGGATTTTGTTAGTATTAGGAACGTTCGCAGTACCTCATAATTGGAGACATAATAGGTCCATAGCGGTTTAAGTAATGTTTTATACATAACAACTTAACTTTTAGTTTAAGGTATTTATTAATTTTTAAAGTTAATATTTAACCAGTATTTTCAGTTCAAATACAATTTTTAGTATTTATAAGTTAATAAAATTAAATTTTACCAAAAATGATGAATTAATTGAGAAAATAAAACTTAAATTTAAAATTACAGAGTATTTGAATTCATACATTATTATTTAGTTTGTATTTTGTTTAATAGATATTTAAAAATATTAAAATTATCTCTATGTATATAATATTTTTTAGCCGACTGTTACTGCTCCGGTACAAAATTTGGCTCCTACAATAATACCTCCCAGTAATAATGTGCCTAGAACTCAGCCTACATACAACCAAAACCAAATATTGACAGAACAACCTAAAATTCAACATCAAGAAGAACCTACAAATCATAATGTGGATATAAAAGAAAATCAAGAACCTATTAAGAAGGATATTCCGATTACTGAAGGTATAATATTTTATTTTAAATTTAAGTTAAAATTTATGGATGAAATAAAAAATTCTAGTTATTATTTATATAAGTAAAAATATTCTGATATGAAGGTATTAATTTTATATGCCAGTAGTTATAATGTAAAGTCAATATGTTTATTTGTCTTAATTTTTTTTTTTTATTCATAATTTGCTGACACAAAAATTAGAGAGTTATACAAGACTTAAAGAAATTGTCTATAGGTATACATTTTAGAATATTGTGTAAATTTAACTAAATTGAGAGTATTGCTCTAGTCAAGATTTTAAATTAATAATAAATCAAACAAATTATAATGATTTGAAGTCAGTAAATCATGAATATATGTAATGAAAAAAAAAAATCTTAACAATTTACAGTTGACTATAATAATATTTGCACTAAATAATAGGAGTAGAATAAATCTGTCCATAATTCATTTATTTGATGTATTGGTTGATGATGACTTTAACCTTATGATAATTTTAATCCTAAAATAAAACATATTTTCTGACATATCTTATATATGTAAAATAAATTGCCCTGACTGATTATCATCACTAAGCCAGAATCGCTGAAGTTACGATAAGAGCAGATGAAGTAAAAACATGTTCTAAATTGTGGCATTTACACTACATCTCGATTGAAGAAACTATATCTTTAAACCAGATGTATGTTTGTACTTAATTTATTCAAGAACTATACAATTGATTTTGACAAATATCTGAGAGATTGTTTTTAGAGATATCGGAACAATTAAAAGAATAATTTAAACTACCTTCAAAAATATACCAAATTGCAATTTACAGTATTATTTCACAAAGCTATAGGTTATACTGACATTCATTTGTCCTTGAACTGTGTGTGTTATACAAAAACTGAGGAACACTTACTGCTGTATTTTATATTTGCTCGTTTTTCTCGAGCGAGATCGGGTTTTAGTATTAAAATATAATTTTATAGAAATATAAAATGTCTTTTAAATTTTTAGCTGTTTCGCCTGGAGATCAGCCAAAACCGTTGTATGCACAGCTCTTCAAGTCAGGTGGACGATCATCAGAAACTCATACTGAAGCTCCTCCACCAGTTTCTGTACAGACACAAAATTACTCATCACCTTTACCTAAAGCAACTTCACCGGTATATTTTTGTTTTGATTTTGTACTCATATTTAATTCTCCACAATTAAATACATTCTGTTTCTATTTAGGTTCGAAATAATGATTATTCAAGCAACGCTTTTCCTAATAACCAGTATGAGCAGAGAGGCAATGTTAATAGAAATGTGAGGAACAACTACAATGGTAGAGGTGGGGGAGTTGGTGGAAGAAATTTGAATGATAGACCCAGTAGAAATTCTTTTAACAATCGTGAAAATGGTTAGTATTTTAATTTGTTAATTTCATTATGTTAGTTACATTTCATTACATTAGTTTGATAAAAGGTCAATCCACTCTAATATGAATACATACAATACAAAATTGATTCTGCTAAATCCAAATGTTGCTTTGTTGTTACGTGTTATGTTTACTTTTTTAAGATGAAGACAACATGTCACACTCACTGATTTGCTGTCTTTTAATATTTATATTTTAACTGTTAATTTTGTATAGGATACAACAGTGGTCCTGGCAACGACCCTAGGATTAACAGAGGTAACCAATCAGGGTCTTACAATGGTATGTTCCAGTCTGATGAACAACAATTATTTATTGGGAAAATCCCACCCGAAGTTCAAGAAAGCGACTTACGTGTATGTGTACATCTACTTAATAATAATTCTTTAATATCATGTTTTAATAATAATAATGATTTTAGAACTTATTCGAAAAGTTTGGTAATTTATTGGATGTGCGGATAATGAAAGGAGGCAGCAAAACTGGTGATCCATCTATGAATGGCAACTTTGGTTTTGTCATTTTTGAAAGCATAGATACGGCGCATAAAGTATTAAAGAGTCGAGTAAGTTTGAAATTAAGTAAAATTGTACTATCTCGCTACTCATTCAATTCAAACCCCTTTTGTGAAAATACAGTTTTAAAAGTATCACAAGCCGCAGTTCACCTAAATATTGTACACTTAATGCATTTTTGGCAATTCTACATTCCTTCATGCATAATTTGTTTGTGTAACATGTTTTTATTGTACTTAAAATTCTTTTAACCTTGCTACACTAATGTATGCTCTACAACAGCGGTTCTCAAACTGTGTTCCGCGGAGCCCTGGGGCTCCGCGAGAGTAATCTAGGAGCTCCGTGGCTCCCATGTATCATCCGTATTAATACAATTCAAATTATTAAATTATTATTTTATTTTTTAGTTACATTTTTAATTTTTATACTTGTATTCAATATTATTTGGACCTTACCAATATGTATTATTTTAAAGTTTAAATAACGCCTGTTATCGGCGTATACGACAAACTGTAAACTATTTATAAATCCACATATTTGTTTGTAACCAACAACATTTTCTATGAATTATTGTTGTCTCAAATAGACATTTCTGAATTTTGGGGGCTCCGTAATTTTTTTTTAGGAACATGAGGGCTCCGCGAACAAAAAAGTATGAGAACCGCTGCTCTACAACCTGTTGTATGCTACGTAAAATAAAACAATTTTACTTTTGAGATCCATATTTTTAAATCACCTAATCTTAAAATATTGTGAGCTGGTTTCCTAGAATTGTATAGTTACTGGCAGTGAACATTTATAATCCATGATGCACATCATATGCCCACTTTTTATCCCCTTAATATAATATTTGATTATTATGTGACTACATATTTAAATTTTTGTTTCATATTATTGGTTACCATAATATATCCGACAACCGTGCGTAATCTTGATATATATATATTATATTTAAGGGGTGAAATAATGACCTCTTAGATACGTTTGAATTGCTTGTAGCTGTGACACTATTTTAAACATTTTTTAATACTTTCGTTATTTAATTAATCTATTATAACATACTTTCTGAAGTTACATGGATATATTTATTAATTTTAAAAAATATGTGTAAATGATTAAAATATTTTTAATTTGTTTTTGTTTAGCCTATTATGCTTCCTGGTGAAAATGGCATCAAGTTGAATGTTGAAGAAAAGAAAAATAAGTCCAGAAGTTCTATGGTGAATTCAGATGGTGGCGGCGGCGGAGGTGGTGGTGGTGGTGGTGGTTTAGGTCGTGGTGGTATGCGTACAGGCAACCGTGGAGGAGGTTTCAACAGAAACCAGAATGAAGGACCTAGAAACAACAACTTTAGGCGTCAAAATTAATAATAATAATAATAATAAAAATTAAGTATATTTAAAAAAAAGAACTTCAATAAATACTAAAGATGACCAGAAAAATCCCTAATAAAGACGCTGTTCAGAATTTAAGAAAGACTACAATTTTATACTGTTTTTTTTTCTAGATAGCTTCAAATTTTATTTCCTCTGCGTTTATGAATCTACATCCTGTTACTATGTATCCATTTTTATAGTGTTAAACTCCAAAGTATTGACTTTGTCCATAATATATAAATCATTCATGTATTGAATCGTAAACCTAGTCAAGCAAACTTTTTCAACATTGTTTTAAATATTTTTTTTCAGTTCACAAATACTTAAAGTATTGTTTTAATTTAAAATAAGTCATTTATTCTTCACCTAAATTAAAATCATCATTATTTGTTGTGTAAAAATATATATTTTAAACAGGATGATTTTAAAAAAAAAAACAAAAAAACAAAAAAAACATTTTTTATACAAATTCAAAAACTTTTTTTAATCATTCTGTTTTATAAATACATAGATTAGGTTATTTTCTACCTAATCTAAACTATTTTCAACCATCTCCTTAATTTATTATTATTATTATTATTATTTTTTTTTTTTGAATAATGCTAAACCTTGTAATTTAGTTGTATTTATATGATGTACATAAGTGCTGAATTCAAGCAACAACGCTTAAGTACAATGCCCATTTATGTAATTTTTATAAGACTAAAAATAGGCTATCAGTTTTTTAGTAGGGCTTCCTTGACAATAGGAATTACAATGAAGATTTTATGATGTTCTATATAATATATATTATGATTTATACCACCGCCCTCCATTTTTTTAAAAAATATTCCTATTCTTTTCTTATTATTTATTTTTTTGTGAAAAAAATGTTCATTTTAACGTAAAACAAATTTAATAAAAAAACAAGTATTTTTTACTTCCAAATCTTTATTTTTTTTTCCTTCTGCTATAAACCAGACATTATTTGCTGTTGCACAATATATTTATGGTTTTTTTGTGTTTTTGAAAGAAAAACAACTATTTTTATACCATAAGCTTATACAAAATTAGAACTACATTTGTGATACAATTTTATCATTAAAGACAAAGATTAACCTTTTTTTAATATCTAAAATATATTTATTAAGTGAAGTATGAAATATTGAACACTTATTAAAGTAGTAACGTTTTTATAAGAAGTTGGGTACACTCAACGTTAGACACGTGAATCAAATGAGCATAATGCTTACATGGGTTAAAATATCTTGTGGTTAATATGCAGCCACATCTTGGAAGTCGTAAATAGATATTATATTTTAAATTGTTAGAAATTGTTCTATTTTTCAGTATTTTTTTTTCTTTGGTCTTTTTTACCTGTTACCCGGGGATCTAAGTGATAGTGGTGATACCTCACCATCCCTTACGGGGGCATAAATCGATTATTTTTTTTATGTTGGCAACGGTGAATTCGAAAATAAAATAATTTTTTATTTAATTCAAATTTTTTGATGAAGTGTTCTTATCTGCTGCTGAGAAGCTCTCGTGATAATATTATCATAATATTCGAAATTTATATATTAAGATAAGAATGAACACTGTCAAACGTCGTTGGGTATATTTTAAATGGGTCTCACGCCTCTTTCACGGGTGGCTCGTTAATAATTACGACCCAGGACCCGTACAACTGTTTCCGTGCCAAGTCAGCGTTCGAGCGTTTTTGTGATCACCATGAATATCTGTAAAAACGTGGCCGTCTGCGGGCGGTGGTTCGTCAACGGGACAACACCTCGGAGGCTGTCAAAATCTCTGTGGACGAAATTCCAGACCAACTTCGGTGTCTACGACGTAGTAGACCACCTGGGAACCGTCAGCGACCTCAGGACGGTACCGGAGTACGTCACGTTACCCTCGTACGCCAAGACCGGCATGGTCGTCGATGAGCCGGACCAGGATTGTCCACCTGAAATCCAAAACAAGGGTCAGATCGAGATGCTCCGGCAGAGCTGCAAGTTCGCCAAGTTCGTGCTGGACAGCGCCAAGGCTCAGTTGAAAGTCGGCGCCACCACCGACGACGTCGACCGTTTCGTGCACGATCTGGTCATCGAC
This sequence comes from Myzus persicae, assembly GCF_001856785.1. NCBI lineage: Eukaryota > Metazoa > Arthropoda > Insecta > Hemiptera > Aphididae > Myzus > Myzus persicae. The sequence goes on along the minus strand of NW_019102182.1, from coordinate 272,709 downwards.
AACAATGCATATCCGTCTCCGTTGAACTACAACGGGTTCAAGAAGTCCGTCTGCACGTCGATAAACAACGTCGTGTGCCACGGAGTACCTGACGATCGGCCACTGCTCAACGGCGATCTCATATCCTTAGACGTGTCTGTCTATCTGAACGGTTTTCACGGCGACTGCGCCGCCACCTATTGCGTAGGCGATGTCGACGACTGCGGTAGAAAACTGATGAGCGTGGCCGAACAATGCATGTACAAAGGCATAGAAGCCTGTGGCCCGGGCAAAAGCTTTTCAGACATTGGGAGAGCCATAGAGTTATATGTCCGTCAACACGGTCACAGTGTTGTGCCGAGCATTACCGGCCACGGCATCGGTACATATTTCCACGGGCCTCCCGTGATTTTCCATTCTACTTTACACACTTATCCGGGAATAATGAAACCAGGTATGGTATTCACTGTGGAGCCGGTAGTTTGCCAAGGAGGTAGCGATGTAGAGATTTTAGAAGACGGGTGGACCATAGTGACGACCGACGATTCTAGAGGAGCTCAATTTGAACATACAATACTGATCACCGATCACGGATATGATATTTTAACAGTTTAATCCGTTCAAAGGGTCAATGGTAGTTTGTGAATTCCTTTATACTGCTATTATAAACAATGAACTTCTATAGTAGACATCTTCCGCTACAAGTACAATATCATTATTTTAAGGACTGATTGTTGTTAAATTTAAAAATTGTATTATCATTTGTTGTTTAATTTATTTGAGAATTGTTTGTAATATTATTTTTATATGTTGTTCCCATGAGTATAATTAATTAAATAATAATATACCAGTTTTATCAAAATGTAAGCAGTACCTATAACCTGGATTTGATCATCACAAAACTAATGCAACCACAGTTACAATGATTAAGTTTTTACTCGCACCACAGATTTTTTTCTGTAAGTTTGCCAAAACATACAGATGTAATAGTGGCTATTATTTGTTTTAAAAAAGATTAATGCATTACTTGGATGGGTAATAAATAAACAATTCTAAGCTTGTCGTTATTTTATTTTTAATGAACACATCAAAAATATATAATATTAATTGATTACCAATAACGATGAAACAAATCAAATAATTTAACTTTATTTTTTGTTCTTGACTTTAATAAGTGTATACATTGTTTTCAAATTGTATGTAGATAACAATTATTAATTTGATTAACATTTCTAAAATTTGTACTAATTCAAAAAAAAAAAAAATATTTAAGAATAAAAATAAAGTATACAAACAAACAAGTATAAATGAAAACAAAACATAAATTGTAACACAATCTTGTACACAATAATTATAACTGTAAAAATTGTTTAGTAATTGTATAAAAATATGAATTAGTCAATATCCAATAATAGTTAATATATATTTTTTTGTAAATGGTATAATATCGGTATAAAATTAAAGTATCACATTAAAATACAACTATAAAATATTCAGTTAATATAAAATACAAATTTGTAAAAACAATGATAATATAGAAAATGTCTGCAAATATTGTGAATTGAAATAAATAGATTAAATTAAGCCGATACAAAAGTTAAGCAAAGAAAAATATGAGAACAAATCATGGTTTCTCTTCAAGTATAAATCGTATAACCAAAATTGTATACATGCTGATAAATTATAACAAAAAAATTTGTAAAACATGTCATAAAAAATATATTTTAATGGTTACTGCATCATGTAATTCATGACAGCGCGCAATGCAAATAAAAGTTCAGCCTGCATTCGTGCTTCCATAATCATTAAATTTATATGAATCTGAAACAATTGTAACATAACATTGGTAAATAAATAATAATTTATGTGTAAAACTTTTCTTTCTAAAGTCAAGAAAGAGAGTGACTTTAAAGAGGCGCAATAGTCGACTGGAGTAGTATGCAAAAAAAAAATTTATATTATACAGAACAGCGGTTCCCAACCGTGCGTTTTACGAAATTAGAGACTCGACTGTGGCGCGACGGGTGGTCTATAATCAGTAGGGCTACTCAAAATGTGCATTTAAAAGTGGGAGTATATTGAACAGCCGCATACAGCGCTCAGTAATTTCAAATCAACCACGCGTTTGCAAGGTTTGAACGACACTGAAATCAATATTTTTGACCACCGGCCGCGCTACAGTCGAGTCTCTAATTTCGTGAAACACATTTTAATGGTACAAAAACGTTTTTGAGTTGGCATTAAGTTTAAATAGATTTTCTAATCTAACCTATAGTATAGTATAGTGTTAATCTAACCTTTTGGGCCCTCTAGGAAATTTAAAGACATTTCACTAATGCATTCTGTGTACATGCATAAGATTCAAATAAATAAATTATTTAAATTTTTTTTGCTAGACTTAAAATACAAACTATTATCTTTTGTTGTTAGTTATATGTTACCTTTTCACTTAATTCAAAATGTTTTAGGGCATTTTCAGTGGTTGTTTTGTTCAAACGTTCTGGGTAACAAGTAGCAGTCTTGACAAATACTCTCAATTGACATTGAAGCAACTGTGTAACATCTTCATAATCACAATCATCATTTCTCATTCCATAAATACAATAAATATAATTCCAAATTGCTCTGCGGAATCTCGAAGTATCAATGTGAGGGCGACCACCCATTGTATAGTATGTCATGTTATAAGCAGTCTTGAACTTTTTATCCAATAATAATCCAATGTCATTAAATAAACGGTTAGTTAATTCATAACCATGATGATCCCAAGAAAATTCCTAAAGATAGAAACAACAGTAAGAATTATTATCATTAAATTATATTAAGTACTACTTATCTTATACAATTAAACTTAAATTGTCTTGGATTTACCAATAAACTATTCTCTAATCCTTGTACTTTACTAAATTGACCAAACATTAAATGGTCGCTGTCAATAGCCCCTCTCATATACATGGCGGTGGCAGTAAAAAATGAGAAATAATGTCGATTGCCAACTAACAAAAACCAATCAATAAGTCCCTGGTATTGACCCAGAGAGAGCCTAACCATCTCAGCAGTTCAGTATGCATGCGTGAAAGTGGGTAAACTTAAATGGGATAAAGTATAGTTAATAAGTCATTAACTTAAATTGTACATTTTTAATGTATTACACATGTATTTAATAGAAAAATATTTGTTAAAAATTGAATATTAATTAGTATGTTAACTTAAATAAAAAATTATTCTAAATCAGAAATTAAATCATAATGCAAGTTGTACTGATTAAAAAATACTATGGATGGGTTCTTAGACTTTATCAAACAGTCAAACACCCCAAACTTTGTTGGAAAGTTGGAAATTAATACTAAATATCAACTACCTACTTCAAACTCAAATATTTCAAGAAAAATCAAATTTAATACCAATATTATTATACCTAAATATAATTTGTTATATATAATACAAATAGGGATACCCTAAAATACTATTTTAATTTCCTATAAGGCTCAGTTAAGACAGGCCAACAGGGTAAACTTTTATTTAAACAGTTCAACATTTCAAGTTTAAAAATGTTCCATAATATAACACTTTTAATTGTAAATACCTGCAAAATAAATGAAGATTGTTGAGCAAATTGTCGACGTGAGCAATCTAAGTAAGAATATCCAGAATCTTCAACAAAAGGTTTTACATCTGGATCCAAACCATTATCAGCAGAAGTATCACTGTCACACAATTGACTCTGAACCAGTTCATATCGCTGTATACGTTCTTGTTCTGAGGCTGGCTCACTTAGTTTTTTCATTCGTTCCACTATTGGTTCAAGACCATCATCGGCATAGCCTTGAATATATATTAAATAAATAAAATTAACACTGGTTTATTCTGATTTGTAGGTGGTGAACATAAAAGTTTCAGTTAACATAATTTATCATGAACATAAACATTTAAAACACTGTGTGTACTAATTATAATTTTTTGATACATTAACATACCTCTTAAGAATGGTTTGCTACCAGGACTTAAATAAACACTAGTCACTTTTACAGCTCGTGGTATTTCATCATTTAAGTTGGAAGCAAACACAAAGCTACACAAACTATGAAAATGAACAAGCAGTACGAGAGCATGTCCTAAATCTGACATTGACCATGAGTTCGGACCTTTGACGACTTTCTATTAAAAAAATAAAATAAGTGTAAATTATCTTGCATGCTAAAGACAGCAATTACTATACAGTTAATTATTATAAATATAAAAATAATAATTTTGAGTAATGATTTGTCATTGAACTGGTATAACATTTATGTATCAATATGTTTGTATATTTATATGTGATATTGTAACAAACAAAATGAGGATTAAATTGTTTCATCCACATTAAAATGTATGCATACCTTACACGTTCCATTAGAACAAAACCTTCATGATTATGTGGTATTAATAATAATTAAAAAAAATTAAATACCTACATTTATTATTATACTGTATTAATGTTTATAAGTAATAAGTGTTATCATAATAATAGATTAAACTGCACAATAAATTAAATCATTAAGTTACTGACCTAAAGGGACAAATTAAAAAATCATTAATACTCTTTGTATAAATGATAATCACCTTATAGCCATCAACTCCCCAGTTCAGAATTCATACAAATTAATGTTATTAGAACATTTTAAATTAAAATTGTAGAGGTATAGATATTATTAAACAAAGTATTTTTTTTTTATTGGTACAAAATGTTATACAATTGATATGTATAAACTCGAATAAAAACTTATCAACCATTTATTTTTTTATCAGCATTTTTTTTTTGCATGAACAACTCATATGTTTTAAACGTAAGAACAGTCATTACAAAACATCGATAGATCAAAAAATATATTTTAACTTCTAAAATATTATCATTTAAGAATTATTTTTTTTATAATATAATTACTGTTAACAAATAATTACTATTCAAAGATATAATCTACAAAATAAGAACATATTTATGAGACATCAGACTACATTTTGGACGTTGAACACAATTTACTTAAAATCATAGGAATTCATATTTTTATTGTTAGAACTAACCTTAACTTATAAGATAACATCATTGTCACCTGACTGAAGTATACGCCCATAGTACAAAGTATAAACCAATTTTAGAAAAATTAATTATTTCAGAGTACAATAATATTATAATTTATATTTTATTTTTAATATTATTTCATAATTGATTATACTTGTTGGTAGGTACAATAAATTGGTTTTGACTACAAAAGACATTTTTATTGGTCAAATTATAATGGATACATAGCACAATGTGGACACTTGACAGAACTATTGTTGAAATCGTATTAAAATATAATGAAAACAGTATAAATACTTTGAACTAATTTTTGATAACTAAGAAGTGTATGTTAACTCATTACTAATAATTAGACGGAGGTACCCTTCATCCACTTCAATACATCACAGTGTATTGAACAGATTATAATTATTATTGTACACACTTGATAGAGATATTAAACATAAATTAATATTTGTTTTTCATGTTAAAAATATGCTGATACATTTTAAAATGTATGTTTATAACCACCTAAAGATAAGTCATACTTTTGTAGATAAGTTACGTATAGTAGTATCATACATTTAACTGTTATTGATTACATTTACTCTACATAGTATTATAAAAAAACAAATTATACATTTCATCACATCAACATATTTGTCTCAATAGGTTTATAAATTAAAAATCATACGTGGGTAATTTAAAGTAAAATTATTTCATCAATCGAAGCAATAAAAATATATATTAAATTATTCATATAAAGAATAACACATGACATTTAATTAGTATATTTTAACTTGAATACATACTTGGATATCTTCTTTTGTTACTAGCCAAGGTCGATGTGCTAAAATCTTGTTGATTTCATATAAATTACGAAGTTTACGAGGCACATGTGAGAGGCCTTTCAACCAATTAGCGTCACCATTATGTTCCAAAAATTGTTTTTTATGAAAATTTATTAGATAAGTGCACTTGTGCCGACCAGCTGCCTAAAAAAATGTATACTTGTTAAAATACAATAAACATAAATAACTGAAGAAAAATAAAAAACTAAATATTGAATGTCTGAATGTCATGATTGCAAACAATTGCAAAATACTATTTAAAAGTAATTGTAGTATATTTACCATAATTGCGATGTAGTGCCGATACTGAATAGGCAATGGACCTTCTCTATAAATTATAAATTCTTGCAAACTCAGAAAATCCTCGAGGTATGCGCTATGAAATTTCATGATATTGGTCACATGGTCCAAACCATAAACTGTATTGGCGTTTGATATCCCATGATCCATTTCAATGTCTGCCTAAAAATGTAAAAAAAAGTTGAATAGGTTAAAACAATTAGTGCACCTCCGTAGGTGTTAACAACAGATTTCAAAATAGTTAGAATGTTAACGCATCACAATTATTTTGCTGATTGTGTTAGTAGTTTTATACTGTCGAGGAGAAAACAAACATTCTTAAAGACAATATGGTTCAACCCGAAGGAATTAGGTAATATTGATAATGAATGCAATTTAGTGCATCATAAATAAACAAAACATAATTTGGGTGTTGCATAATACAATAGTATGAAATGAAATCCTATACGCAGCAAATTGTTACGGGCACATCATTCAACATCTTGCAATGTCTACGCGTCGACAACAATTTAAAAAAAAACAGAAACTATACGGTCGTTAGGTAGATGGAAATGAAGTGTCGGTGATGTCACGAAACCTAACCTATTCAGTATTAAGCTAGTCCACTTTTTGTAAATCAACGGCATTAAACAATAGAACAGATTTTGTACTCCTATTCACAAACTACATCTGGGTACAATTTGGCCAACGATTTGTTGGGACGAAATTAGTCAAAAGTTCGAAGATTTGGGGGGGGGAAGGGGGAGGAAAAAAACAGGGGACAGAAAAACATCGTTCGATCCCGCGGTTTCATCAGCCCATGTACCGGTATGCTTACCGCCTCCGCCGACGCGTCCCGTTGTGTTTCAGTCGAGTCCGGCGGCCGCACGGGACCGCCGTCGGCGAGCGGTGCCGTTGTTCCGTTGGCAGTTTTTCGCGCCGCCGTCCCGCCGTGGCCCTCATCGTTGTTGTTTGGGACCTCCGTTTTCGCGACGAAAGAACAACCGACACGGTGGGAAAACGGAGAACGCGCGAGCGGTCGGTACTCGCGGTGGGCACGGCAGACACCCCGGAAACCGCTAACCGCTAACAGCTGACGAAATCTTGCTCGTAGATCGCGTAGACGGGCACGGGCTGCGGCGATCGTCGGCGGGAGGGGAGGGCCGTGGTGTGAGCTCAAAGCTGCGCGGGCGACGAACGGTTAGCGATCAACCGTGTAGTTCTCACTATGGTACGACGGTACCGCGGTATGCCTACCGTCCACGGACTACGAGTGCGGAGTGCGGACTGACAGCGTTTACGGGTTTCGGTGTAACGAACAACAATGTCGCGGCGTTGGAGGTTGAACTGCTTGGACAGTAGTTGGACATCGGTACTCGCCGCTCGGTGCGGTCGCGGCACTGTGGCGGTGTTGTTGTCGCGCGCGCGCGCGCATTACGTGATTTCTACCGATGATGATGATCCGTCGGCGGCAGCGTCGACGACGATGATAATGACGATAACAACACGCCGCCGTCGTGATGATTTAAAATAATATAATATTATATTTTTTATTATAATAACTTCATCAAATATAAGTAATAATAATTATTATTATTATTATTATTATTTATAACGTATCATAATATTAAATGTTAGTCTGCGGTGCAACGATGGTGTTTACGACGATAAGTGTTTACTATCACTTGTTTGTAAAAAAAGAAAAAAAAACGAATAACAATAACAACATAATGTAATATTATGTACACGAGTTTAACTCAGCGTAGGTACCCTACCACCGAGCTTCTTTTTTAGTCGTTGTTTACTATGTACATTGTACATAATATGTGTATTGAACATGATATTATGCGTAATAAAATATAAAATCAATAATAAAAAAGGTGGGCAAGTGGGTACCGCTGTGCGATACAGTAGGCGTCGAGTGGGTCACTGTAATGGATGTGTTGGATTTGAATATAAAATCATTGTTGTACGGAAAACGATTCTGAGCAAAGACGGCCTGTCAGTCTGTATTGCTACACAAGTATATTTTATGTATTGTACCTATTTTAATGGCTAATGGCTATTAAAGTACTTATTTTACTAGTAGTAGGTAATACTAAAAGACAGTAGGTCGAAATAATGTTTGCCAAAAAACTTGCGTTTGAAAATGTCATTGAGTGTATAAAATATATACCTATTATACTGAAACCAAAAAAAAATTTTAAAATATTGGACGAAAATGTCAAATTGTACCTACCGGCTACCTTCTTCAAAAGTTCCAAGTCCTCTCAATTAATATTTTTAAATCACAACGAAATCACTAAAATCGTTATTCTTTGTTAAAATATCTAATTTCGTCCAAATTTGAACTTAATATATGAATAAAAAAAATTGTATTTACATGTTTTTAAAAAATTTTGGTTGCAGTGTAATATATAATACTTACGAAAAATTATGATTTGAATGTTCAATCCTTAGCTGTGAAAATTGAACATTTTATTAACTTTGAGCTACGATATAAATTGAAAATTTTCTTGTTTTGTAGAATTTTGTCAATATTTAACTTTAAATGCTTAGGTATGTGTCTTTAATATTTTTGAACATCTATCATAGTATTATACCAACTTATGAGGAACCTTGTATTAAATTTTCAAGCTTTTTGACCCAGTGAAAAATGTTTGACAAAAAATTAGTATATCTTGAAAAGCTAAAAATTTCAAGTATTTACTTGTTCATGGGTTCTATCTTCTATCTATAATTCGTTTTTGAATTACAATAAAACAAGAAAATCGTACAATGATAAATAGTTAATAATTTATGGGTGAACATCTAATGTCTTAAAAATTTTCAAACGCTCAACAAAATTAATATGACTACTAAGTCTGACTATTTCCGGTAAACTTGTTTTGACGAAAACAGAAAATCTTATGAGAAATCTTGTAGTAAATGTTTCAATCTTAGATATAAGTAGAAATTTTTTTTAGATAAAAATTAATAAAACATAAAATTCATCATGAAATATTGAACGGTCGAAATACGATATCAGAAATTAAACTAAGTTAAACATGTTGTCCCCAATATATATATTATACTACTATATATGTATAAATTAAAATATAGTTAAGGTTATAAAAAAGTCTAGACATTCATGCATATACAGTAAAACTGTATTAAGACCCTCTTCAGACTTCAAGGGACTCAACTCTCTAGAGCAGCGGTCGCCAACTTTTTGGACCTTGCAGACCACTAAAACTATACTCTGAATTCTACGGACTACGTATAGCTTTTTACACGAATAAGGTTCCACTACTGATAGATTTTACACCAAATTAATATAAAAAAATACATACGTAAAATAAAAAAAATGTTTTATTTTAATTTATTTTGTGCAATTTTGGGTCCAATGTAGTCACTACATGTCGTAGAGCTCTACTTATTTCTAGCTGATTTTTAGCTATTTTTCTGCGGACCACCGGTTGGCGACTCCTGCTCTAGAGCGTCTTAACCGAATCATATGGAAAAAAACGTAGATGATATTAATATCTGTATACTTAATTACAAAATAATTATTATACTAATTATACATATTTATGTATAATATTTAATCAATGTTTATATTATGCAATTATTAACAAAAGCTATTATGCAATGAAAGAGATGTTCGTGTCGAAGTTAAGTACAAATTTATTTTTAATACATGTGCTAAAGGGACTGGTCTGTCATATCGCTCAAATACTCAGCTTGTGTACACCTTCATTACCTGTGTCTCGTATAGAAAATTAGAATTAAATCAGCCGGAAAAATACAACTGAACAATTTTTTTCATGCTATGAATGGATGCTTCTCATACTATTTTCATAAAAAATTGTTTTTCTTTTTAAAATCTGTTAAATTGGATTGAATATTTAATGCAATATATACAATCGATTTTGAATAAAATGTTAATTTTATGCATACCATGATTATTGATCTAATATAAATTATAAATACCTAGTCATAATGCAAATTATGAGTATATGCAAAACATTACAATTTAAAATTGCTCACATATAGCAGAAAAATAATTGAAATATCATAAAAAGTCAACATGTAAACACAAATAAAGTTCTTATCTTGAAGTTTGATAATAGGTCAATTCACTTTATTAAAGCCAACAGCACAAAATCGGTTCTGCTGAACGTAAATTTGCAATGTTACACGTGGATCAGAGAGAGCAGTAAACAAATAGTGTTCTGACATCATCACAATAAATTTTAATAATACATGTTTACTGTTAAAGGTCGAATCGTCGTCGTCGTGTTGTTCATATGTAATATGTAGGTAGGTTACCTATTAATAATTGAGAAAATGTATTTTTAATGCATTACGTCATTTCATCATTATTAAAAATGTCGTTATGTTTCTAAGATAAGCGCTTTTATGTAACAATAATAATACAAAAAAATGATTTAACTTTAAAGGTTGCTATAATATTTGAAAAGCTTAACTAAAATTCAATATGTTTAAGGTTTTTATTTAAATCTTAATAAATTGCTTTGATTGCAGGTATATACAGGTACACACGAAGTAAAAAATAAATAGGATGTGATGCGTTCACAGCACGAAATAAAAGTCAAAAGACAAGTAAACAAAAACAAAACGAAATCCCAATCCCATTCCCTATCTCAGACGGGAGTAAATGCGGGACTATATGAATTGTTTTTAAATACAAACACTGTTTTGTTTTAATTGTGTTGTCTCTCTGTGAATTCAGCTTTATAGTAAACTGCAATTCGCATCTTTGATCAGATCAACCAAGAACCTTGGTCTGAAAACTGACTCGAACACACGGTAGCGCATTATATTGTTTTCATGTGCAAAGAGCAAATTATATTTAAATAATTAATATTAATGGTAAAGCATGTTTATCGCGTTAAGTAGATATGTAAGTAAGTACTTATGTATATTTATTAACTTGTTTTTCACAAAAATAAAAATAGTTGGTATATTATAAACATTATTATACAATCAGTATATTATAATTTGCAGCAGCATCGTTTTTTTACATAGGTATTGAAAGACTTGAAAAGTTTAAACAAAACAATGTCTGTATAGTGTATAAAAATAACTATTATTTAATTTTACATTCTGAGTAGATCTTATGGGTTTCTAAAATTTTTAATACCTATCTTATTATTGTCAACACTTTACAATTATCTTATTTTTAGGTATGTATAAGTGTCCTACGGCTTAATAATTTTCGTGTATCGGTGTATCACACTATGTCACTATTGAAGGTTATAATAATAAGAAATCGATTATTATTGGTACCTACTGGCTACTTTATACCTACAATCTACATTGAAGAGTTTAATTTGATTTTTGATTTTTTCAGTATTGACTATAACCCATAATTACCTACCTTATAGACAATAGCCATTTAGCTAATAGCTATACAAAATAAGACTTATATAATAGTTTCTCTAAAAGAAAAAACTACCAACAACATACTCTCTGGATATTCCGTGTTGAATCGTATTATATTTTAAGAGTTATCATAGTACTTCCCCTATATTACATCAGTACATCATTACTCATAAAGTCCTATCGGATAAACTTTAAAAAAGATTCCAATAAATTATAATGTGTTTAGTAGGCATTTATTATATATTGGTGATTAGTAATTACACAATACTTAAATCTGGTACTTCTTTTAAGCAATTAGTATCTGATTTTCTTTGACACACTTGTCTAGTGTCACATACTCTGCTAATACACATAAACGGATAATATTATTATTGATAAAAATTGTACTTATTTTTTTTAATACATTTATTCAAGATTTTTTTTTGTTATCTTACGAACACGGCATACACGCCGCAACACACAAACAAAATTAAACATTTTAGACACTATATTCTAGCCATGAACGATTAATGATTGTACTTGTACAGTTATCATGCAGATTCTGCAGAATCATTAAAAGCAATACACTAGATGATATATTTGTTATTTGATTAGTTGTTATAGATATATAATATGTATATTATAATTAATAATTGTAATTAGTCATACAAAACAAACATAATCAAACATTTTATTTTTTGATGGCATCTTTTATTTTATTCATCAAGTACCTATATGTAGTCACCTATAGTATACACTAAATGACTAAATTATATTTTATAATATTAACCTTAGTTAGGTTAGGCAAATAAAATTCTATGAACTATATTGTGATGTATACCTATGTGTCTATATTGGTTTTATAACTTAAGTTGATACCAATAGTATTATTATATTAATAATAATTAATAATAAAAGAATAATAATACAAAGAGAAATATGGAATATCAATAAATAAATAAATAAGTTAAAATAATTATTAAAGATAGTTAATACATGTAGAGTGTGACTGTAGATTATGTATACCGTATACGTACATAAAATTGTTTTTTCTCAAGTATGTATATATATAGGGTACCAATGTACCATAATATTTTCCATGAGAAATAACGGCATTATTGTATAGAGACCTACTTTATTTTAATGTACAAATTAAATAATATATATTAATACTCACATTGTTCTCATCCATCGTGGTGAAGGTAGTGGGTACAGGCTTTTAATGTAACTTTGATGGCTGAAAGACACCTAATTGAATATAATATTATTGTCTAATACATTTCAAGATAATGTTCAACTTTATCAGTTTCAAAGGCTCAACAGTAGATAGTTCAAAGTAAATAGGTATATAATGTCAATGGTTTCAAGTTGCCTCTGTATGTAGGTACCTAATGAATCATTCTAAACAGATTAGGTATACAATGGAGGTATATAGTACATTAATTATAAGGAGATATGGAAATCTAAGGAAACATAGGTAGTGATCGGGTGGTGCTTAACTTCTCCCCTCAGAAAAAAAAAATTATTAGATAATATCCACTCTCTAGACTTCTTGAGTCTAAAGTATCTATAAAATAATTTTCTATCAATAAATTGCCAAGATCTCAAAGCATAACAATACATTTTTTTTTAGATTTTATTCACGGTCATATTAATAAATAGGACCCAGTTTTCAATGCAAAGTGCATCTTTCTTAGTGTGATCCATAAGAAATGCTTCCCAAGTTTTGCCAAATAACTATAACGGTATAACGTTTATTTTGCATTGTTTGGCATATTTGGATGTTTTTAAATTTTTCAAGCATTTTTTTAGCATTGTTCAGTTATTTTATAAGTTTTAATGCATATTTGTATGTATTTTGGTATGTTTAGAAGATTGCATAATAAGCCCTAACAGATATACTTGTCATGTGTTTACAATCAACATCACTGTCACCGCATCAATTGTTCAAATTAATTAATTACATTTTTATAACATTTTGAAAATATACATTTTGCATTAAATATATATATATATAATATATTGTATATATCAATTTTAAGGGCATTATTGAGATAAGATACATTTTTGGCAATTTTTAAAATCATTTTGTGATGATTTTTAAATCATTTAAATCAGAGTCCTACTAATAAACAATTATGTAAATTATTTGATTCAAATTTTGAATACAGAATCTGACAATCATGCGTTTTTCATTAAATTAGTAGGAATATCTTTATTATTTTTCCATGATAGTCTGATAGATTATATTATAATACTTTAATAAGACTTTAGCAAAACTAACCCCTCTTCAAAGACTGCAGGAAATAGGAATCATAATGATTAATATTTTACTACTGAATTAAAATATATTATTTTATTTTTTAAGTAAATATTCAGTTTGAGATGACCGTAGTCAACTGTATTACACTTACACAAATGGTAATTTCTGAAAATAAAATAAACCACGAGGTTGTAAACTTTTGAACAAAACAATAACTAAATATCCCCGAGTTCCAAATCATTTAAACATTACAAGTATCTGCCTAGTAATTTCCAATTAACTCTGCAACTTGCAAATACTGTTTTTGACTGTCTAACATATAAATATACACTTATGCACAATTATTGTTACAAGGAGGGTTAAATAAATTCTTCTATAGTATAAATAGTAAAATATTTGCAAATCTATATCAAAAGAATCGTAGATATATTTTCATATTTTCAGATAAATAATATATTATGGTATATTAAAATCGAATTTGTGTATTATAATATTCACTAAATTTCTATGTGTCTGAAATGGGAGATTTAAAAAAAATAATTATATATAGATTATTAAAATTGTTATTGATGTTTATTCGTTTTTGTTATAAAATTTTCGTACGTAGGGGATAAAGAATGAGGAGAGATTTAAAATTAATTTGACGAGGACTGATGAGATTCATAAAATACTACATGTTTATACATAAAATGTTTTTATCTATATATTACAGAGGAAATTAGAATCAACAGAATATTTTGTTCAAGTTACTAAAACACTTATGGTAAAATAGACGGTAAAACAACAAAAAAAAGTGTACACAATTGTTGAAATGAACATTTTGGAGGGATAAAACTCAAGACATGAAAACAAATAAAATTATATAAAACAAATTGCACATTTTTCATTTCAAATAAAATTAAGTATAAAAACAATTTATAGACATCATAACTTATTATAATGTATATATATATATTTTATGTACCTAGATAGTTATTAAATATTACAAAATAATATTAGCAACAGTAACAGTCCCAATTTGTTTTTTAAATTCACAGTAAATTAAAATAAAAAAAACTTAACGATATTTCTAAATGGTAGACAATTTTGGAATGTGCTTAATATTTTTGCATTATTAAAACATTTACAAATTATATACTTTATGGCGAAAAAATAAAATTATGAAAATTTGGCACATAAATTTAAAAAAAACACATGTATTACAAACATACATTTTAAAATTTAAATCTGAAATCAAATTATCTTAACTGTCTTCAGTCTCATTTGAAATTTGAAACAATAATGTTTATAAGTGGGTTCTGTACGTTAATAAATCTGGCAAAAATGACTAGCGTTTTGCCAAAATAAAAAAAAAATAAAAAAAAATAATAAAATATAATAATAATAATAATATATATAGATATATATATATATATTTATACACATATAATTATATGCACACACATATACATATATATATATTATATATATATATACATTTTTAAATTACACATAACTTTTAAAAAAATCTATAAGTACAATTTTTCCAATAATTCTGAATTACATCTCTACTCGCTAAAATATCAAGAGTATTTCTGAAGGTACGACGAAAATTAATGATTTACTCGTGACTTCATTTTAATTTTAATTTTTACAAATTATTAGTTTTAATAACTGGCACAATCAATAAAGGAGGTAGAAACACAATTATATAGGGCTGTGTATCGGATACAATTAATATATTACATATTTGATTGGTACCTACGGTAATATTCTTGAACGTTAACATAATGCATGTAAGATATAGGAACATATTAAAAAATAACAAGTGATTTCAATGGCATGTGTGATGTTTACACATCGATTGGAGATAATAATTTTGGAAATATGGACCACGAAAATACAACAAAACGCATCTCACTATGTCCAATACTAATACAGCCCTATACTTTTATACAAGTATATAAATACGAACGAACCGTCGTCATACGCGTTGATTAAAATATTATTTCGTTTGTGTCATACGTCGCGTCATTGTTATACAATATTATTAAAAACCATGTGAAATAACAACAATATCGTTCAAACGTCGTTATGTTTTGATTTGATGACGGACATATTGAAACAATGATAATAATAACGAAGCGTTGTGAATTTTTTTGTGGGGGAGGGTTTGTTTTTTAAACATTAATTTTAATTTTTAGTGGCAAACAAACAGCGTTTATTCTTCGTGAATTACACACACGACACGATTAAGAACTAATTATAAAACAATTGCGTTTAGTCTCTGAGGTACACAAAGGGATTCTATGCGAAAATTCTCGAAATGGCAATACAATAATAATACATCGACAGTAGCGATAACATTGTCGTTTTGAACGAATTTTGCGGTCATATTGTGTAAGTAGCAGACGAGTCCCGAATGGCGAGCGTCCCGCCTCGACCGTCTCGTGTATTTTTTAAATTTTTTTTTTGGTTTATTTGCCTACAATCGTCCCCGAATATAACACGTCATAATTTCCGTCCTGCAATACATTCACAATACGCTTACGAATATAATATGAACACGAATATTAAAACTATATTTCGTTAGCATTGCGCATGCGTCGTCGTTGCGCCGAGAATAAAACAAAAAATTACGATAAATTGAGCGGGTGGGTCATTATCAATAACAATAATAAACATCATAGTACGCAACAACAATAATATCGCGACATCTCGCGTGCGACACAATTATGGTCGTCGTCACGATTACAATATTATTATTGTCGCGTACTGTTGATTAGCTTCGCTACGTCACGCTGATGGCGGGCAGCGCCCGGTTACTGTTGTTGGGGCGCTGTTGCTGTTGTTGTTCGGGCTGATTGTTAGGGCCACCGCCGGTTTTCAGATCGTTCTGCTGCTGCTGCTGCTGCTGTTGCTGCTGCTGATGCTGTTGCTGCTGCTGCAGCAGGTCCCTGGGGTTGTTATGGCACTTGTTGTTGACGACGCCGCCCGTCAGCTGGTTGACGCTGAGCGGGTTGTTGATGTCGTGCGGGTTGGTGCCGACCGGCTGGTGGTGCCTGGTGGGCACCACCACGGCCAACGGCATGCGCACGGACATCGGCGGGCACTCGTACTCGGACACGTGCGGCGTCAGCGGCGTGGCCGGGGACAGGCTGGCCTGCGTCAACATCCCCGGGCTGGTCAGGCTGGACAGGGCGCTCAGGCCACCGGGGCTGGACGCCGAGTCGGCCTCTTCGTTGTCCGAGTGACCCAGGCTGCCTGTCGACTGGTTGTCGTCAGACTGGTTGCCCGAGTCGCCGCCGCTCTCGATGTACCGTATGCAACGTTTTTTGCGCCTAGAAAACCGCGTAAGAGCAACCATTAATACGTAGATAGTCGTACCATCTCATCGTCGTCGTAACCATAAAATATCAAGAGAATAATATAATATAATGTTATAGATGAGTGTACGCATAATATACTAATTTAGAGCAGAGGACTTCTAATATTTCAATAATTTTTTTCATAAGCGATCGTTAAAAAGGTCAGTTAGGAACAATTTTGTTTAATATAACGACATATAGGTACGTATTTGTAATTTGATATTGCATATTTATAGATGTTTTTTGGTTTTTGAAGCATATTGTTGTTTTGGGGATATTTTCATAAATTGTCTTTTAAGCGACAATCAGTTCTTTATAATTTGATTATTTAAAAGTTTTCACTCACTGCATCCGCAGTGGCTGCTGGACGATCGTGTATTCGCGTGGTACACTCGTATATCCACCTAGCTATGGTCCGTGTCTTACTTAACATTGTTCTTATTTTAGATGCTATCAATTTCATTTATTTATTCGTAATATTTATTATTTATGCCACTAAGAAAGGCAACTATTTGTGCCACTATTTATTTTAGTGCTTCAGTACTTGCATGTACCATGTTTTTAAGGGCTATATAATATTATGTCCTCTGCCCTAAATATTACGCAGAGGGTGTATCCGTGAAGAATTCGACGAATTGATGATGAGCGATATGGTAATCATCGTCAAATCTTCAAAGAGATACACACCCTGCCCTATGTATACTATTTCATACACGCATGATATAATATTATAATATAGGTAACCGATTGGCAAAAATTAAAATAAAGTATAAAAATCGTACAAATATTAGCGGTAAAATATAACGCACGCACAACCCTCAGAAAATGTGGGTTTTATTCAATCATAATAATAATAATAATAATAATAAATAATTATATACATACAATTTTTAAATAAACTCATATTCAAATTCCCCTCACTTTTATTAGATCATAAATTTGTGTACAGACTAATAAGTCTAATACCTAGAGGTAGTTCATATTTAGCAAACGATAATGATTAGGTGGAAATACATATTCGCGAACCTTACAATTTTCTTAAGCCGTGAAAAAGAATAACGACTGTCAAGTTATGAGAAAAATAAATTGTGGGTACCAAAATGATCAAAATAATAGAATTTTAATACAGTTGCTATAACAGTTAACATAATCGTACAGTGAAAAAATCAAATAGAACACGTAAGCGATCTTTTCTTTTCTTATGAGAGGAGTTTGAAATGTTTTTAAAATTGCTAGCTAAAACAACAAGGGATCACACACAATTCAATGTCTACTCTAAACTATATAGTTGTAATCCAAAAATAAATACAAACAAATCCTACAATAATTAGGTAGCTTACTATAATTAGTATAGGTAATAAAATGTTTAAAAAAAAAAAAACGTTAATGCAAAAGAAATAATAATAAAAGTGACAAAATCAAAAACAACAACAACAAACTAAAAGTTAAAAAACGAGTAAAACTGATATGGACGAAGCGCATACAACAACATAATGCATCGCCATTACTAATAAAAAAATATATAAACACACGCATTAACATATAGGGAAAATGAACTCACGAAATTGATGATTATTTGGGTTATTTATATTTGGATTTGTTTTTTTTTTGTTTTTTGTTTTTTGGTTTTTTTTACAGATTAACATATGTGGGCCCCTGTGGGGAAGCAGCGTTGGAAGGGCCGTGAACGTGTTGTGCTAAGATGCTTCCTCCGCCTGCTCCGTCAGGGCTACAAACCATATCAGTCGTCATACACACAATACATATAGGTATAGTACAAAATTCCACAAAAATATTATAGGTATCCTAATTTTTTACATACATAGGTATAATGGTATAATAACACTACACAAGGACATCCAGAATTGTAGACGAAAAAATCAACTCGTAAGACACAAAGTCGTTTTGATATCGTATATTCTGGATGTCTTACTAAAAATTTTTTTTTTTAAATATACAAATCAAAATTTATATATATTTTACTAAATATATTCAGAAAATGTGTCTACATGCTCTAAAATTACTCAAAAATGTGGGCAATATATATATTTTTTAAACAAAGACGTATTTCCGTGCTTCAGACTGATATGGTTAAAAAGCTTTGTATTAAGGATTAAGCTAATAGGCTTAAAGCTTTATCATTAAGATTACTTTTCTCTGGCAAGACACATTTTCTGAATAGGTTTGCGGCAATAAATACAGATGATCAACGTAAGTCGTTCGTTGTAAATATCAGCATATTGATAAGGAATGAAAATCACTGGGAATGATTTGAAAAAAATATGAACGAGTATCACACGAAAGTCGTAAAAAATATATCATGTAAACATATAGATAATAGATATTATGTAATATACCAATAGGTATATACATAAGAAATATGCAAAAAAATAAAATGTTGTAACCGAATCGTCAAATCTTAAATAAGTAAGGATTTATTTATAAATATAGGTACATAAAATACCTGTAGTTATTTGAACGATGTTGTAGCGGACTACATAACAAAAACAATATTATATTGAAAGTTGGCTCTACAAAGATATATGGACAATTTAGAAAGCCGTAATAGATGTATGTTTCTTGTAAATATGAAAAATACTTAAGTATATTTAAAAATGAGGATATCACAGGAGCCAGAACAAGTATTTTTATTAGATATTTACTCGTGAAATTATTCTACATTAATTATTTGATTATAGCAAAATATTATCGTTGTGAGTATAATTACCTGCAAGGTTTACACCATTGGCTTTGCTGGTCGAGTCCGTATCTCGCACGGCATTTTTTCATGCTGTTATTACCTATTTGATAAAAAAAAAAGGTAATTAGAAATAAAATCGTTTTAGTTTTGTAGAAAACCAATATAATTATTATTTATTTATTTTTTTTAAAGCATAGGCGTTCATAAGCAAAATACGAAAAAAAACAACAACCATTATTTTCAAAAAATAGCCTTATTTTGGGTACCATGCATACATAATTGCGCCAGACAAACACCTCGTTAAACTCCAAAATTAAACAACAACAAATAAACAAATTATGTGTTCGCTTTCTTTTCTGATTTCGGTAAAATATATATATATATATAGGGGGAACGTGCATCAAAAAAGCGTCTAATGTTCAGGAAACGAACGCATTAGCGTAAAATTAATAAAAAAAAGTATGAAGATAGAAAATAAATAAAATATATCAATTTTATTTATTCGACATTATTATTATTATTTTTTTGTTTTATTTGTTTTTTTTTTTTTTTGGGTTCTACCTCCGTCATGGGTTTCTTGTTTGCGCTTCCTCTTCTTGGCCCGTGTCGCATTAGTGCGCGACGACCAGTCTGGATAGAGCTGCATGTGTATCTGTCTCTCACGACGCGCCAGCTCATAGTACTTGGCCTGTTCTTCGCGACCTAACGCGTGCCACTATATTGCCACACACAGATACACAAATGTAAGGTGACAAATCGTAATGAGTTTAAAAAAAAAAAATAAAAAAAAAATAAAAAAAAAGATCAACACTAGGTATACATTTGTTTCGTACAAATTATTACCACCAAGAATTAAAACGGAAGAAAGAGTATCACCTAGTCGGTTACAAAAGAATAAAAAAAAAAAAATGATTTTATTGTGTGATTCTATGTATTATTATCATTATTTTTATTTATCGTTTCTCCTCATAAAAGTATGATTTAAAAAAAAAAAAATAAAAAAAAAAAATAACATTCTGTTCAATTATTTGGAGCTAAACGTGTGTTTGTACGGCAAAGTTCTTGTGAAACAAATCTCTTGGATAAAACAAACGTTAAAAGCAAGCTACCAAAAAAGTTGTTTTTCGAAAAAAACATCCCAAACTATATATATTATATAACATTATATTATATCTTGTTTGGTGCACGACCACCGGCAAGCACGCATTTCGTTTTGACCATTATGCTCGAGCTACGACCAGGCTATAAGATTGTTAATATATAGGTATATATAGTTAGTATATTATGGCGATTGTAGTGTTTATACACATACAATATATCATATATGAGTATATAATATGTATATAAACGAGTATAATATAAATTATAAATATAAATATGAATAAAAACATGTCGTTCGGGTTACATACGGACACAATTTATGTCGACCACAATATTATGTCGTCTAACATGCGGCTAAAATGTATTTTACGTAAATTAAGTTATCGTGAAATGGTTGAAATCTACTGATGTACAAGATAAGTAGGTATGCATATAGTTCTGAGTGGCTGAATGAATAGCGAGTATATTATACATACTTATGCTGAAGGGACGTTCTATCAAATTTTTAGACAAATGGTTATAATCGATATACGAATATGAATATTAGTATAAATGTTATGTGTGATTATATTACATTATAATATATAAATGGATTTTAGTGTGGATGTTAGTATTTTTACTTAGCGTCCTGCACACGCCAAACAATATGACACGATATACTTTAATATATTATTATATAGACCCGGAAAATGTGTTATTTTTATTTAATTATTACACCTCGAATAAAATATGGTAACTATGTATTTTAAGAGTTCTTGTTAGAATACAGAAGTGTGTGTTGTGGGCACACTGGTACAGGTTCGGGAATAACGTTATCTATGTTTAACAACAGCATAATAAAAACCATTATGTCCATAAAAGGTAGTCAGTCAGTCAGCTAGCCAGCCAGCCACCTAGCCGGAAAGTACTTTTGAATTGATTAAGAACCATTTACTAAGCACCGCAGGAGCTACCAGAGGTATATAGAAAAACAAAAGTGATCCTATATATTATATATTATGTTGGGAATATAAAAAATAAATATGACAAAAACGAAGGTATAAAAAAATCTTTAGCCTGGATCGGTACTGCATGCTGCTATTTGCACGTGGACACGAAAAACAAAAAATAAATAAATAAAAAATATAATGCCGATTAATAACGAGGGACTACCTCCTGAGCCAGCATCTATGACCGGTACGCGCTCTTTCTTCCGTTTCTTCTTCTTGGCGCCGTATCCATAGTTATCCCGAGCGCTCCAACCAGGATACAGTTCCATATGGAGTTGTCGTTCCTGGCGCGCTTTCTCGTAGTACTTGGCCTGCTCGTCTCGCGACAGAGAGTGCCACTATATTACACAAAACCACTTTTTCAGTTCGGTTTTTTTCCCACTTATTATTGTTATTATTATCTTTTTAATTATTATTATTGTCCTTTTTTTTTTTTTAAACAAATTCTCCATATTTTTATTATTATTTAAAAACAAACAAATAAGTATACACCAATATATATATATACTGGAAAAACTTTTTAATGGACACTTACCCGTCGCCCTAGTATCTGGTTGATAGCTGCACTCTCTTTGAGCGTACACTCTGCCACCACCTTTGCCCTCATTTCTTTCATGTACAACATGAACGCATTCAGAGGTTTCTTTATGTGAGGCTTCTTTTTATCTATACGATTCGTAAAATGAGAGAAAAATATTTAAGTCAGGTTACATGGGTCACGAAACCATGTGCAGCACTATAAAAAAGACATTACCTTGGTTATTACTGTTTTGGACAGTATCATGGTGCTTGGAGCCGTCTGAGCACGAAGAGTTTTTACTATGGTCGTTTTGCGGCCTGAAAAAATAATTTTCTTTGGTAAATCGAAATATTTCGTACCGTGCATGTGGTATATCGTGCATAATATTGTAAGTAAGTAAGTAGTAACATTAAATGTCGAGGTTCGTATATATACATATATACATAGTAGTCTGCGCTGCATAGTGCATACTAATTCGATTTTAACCGAGAAATCGCAGCACAACAATAATCCGACAATTCGAGTGTGAAGTGGTACATAATTATTCACCATCCTAATCCAATTATAGGAGAAAAAAAATGAAGAAACCTATATACATGCGGCGAGCCCGAACCTATGCCTATATTTTAATAGTAATATTTTTCCAAAACGAGCGTGTATAATTTATTTTAAGTGTCTAATTCACGCGAAGACCGACGTCTGTTATCATGTTTTATATAGTGGCGACCAAAAGACCAACCGAGCTGCGGAGCCGCTACAAGAGTTGGCGGGCGAAACCGATCTCTTCCTATCGTCCTTGTTAGCGGCGGACGACGATGGGACGATTGCCGTCGAGGTGGCGGTGGCGGTGCAGGAAGACGATGTCGACGACGACGAGCAGGAGGAAGAGTATGCGGTGGTCGTGGTGGTGGTGATGGTAGCGGCGGCGGCGGTGGTGGTAGTGGCGGCGGCCGCGACGACAGCGGCAGCGGCTGCGGCGGCGGCCGCGTACTGTTGTGCGGCCGAGTTGTGCTGCTGCATAACCTGCCAGAACCTGTTAGCCGGTGTCCAGAACGACGAGGCGGCGGTGCCGGTAGTACCGTACTGTGCAGCCGCGGCGGCCCGCTGGAACAGTTGATCGTTGAGCATGCTGTTCATGTACAGGCTGGACAGCAGGCCGGACGGGAACACGGGAGCCGTGGCCGCCGCCATGACGGGTGGCGACAGCACCGTGGACGGGGCGACCACCGCCACCGGTCGGTTTTTGCGTTTCACGAGGTTCAGCGGTTCCATGTGTGACTAGACCGAAGAGACCGTCGTCCGATAAAAACGACACGTCAACGATACAATAGCGATAATATTGTTGCGAGGTTATGGCTGTGTAATGAGCGGACGGGTAAACGGCGACGACACGGCACAACGGCGCGAACGACGCGTGCCGGCCACCGTTCGTGGACGGCGTACGGGCGGCGACATGGCAGCCAGCACCGTGGTACTCGTCGTCGGACTAACAAACGGGCGTACGCTGCGGGCGAAAACGCGTCGCGCTGGTGGCCGACTATCTTTTGAATAACACACGTAACACACTCACTCGCGCTCGCACGCGACACGATAGTAAAACACAATGACCGAGGGCACCGGGACGACAAATAATATTCGCCGGAACGATAGAAAAACGCGAACAACGATATTATTATAATATATATATTTTCGCGCAGTTCCGTCGTCGTCGTCGTCGCCGCCGCCGCCGCCGTCGTCGTCGTGACATTTGTCTTTCTCCCTCGTTCCCCTCTACCTCTCCGCCGACGGCGCCACACCCTCACTCAGCAATACCACCCCAACCCTCCATCCCCTCGAAACCCTGGCGGGGTCACTGAGCTCTGCCCATAAACGTCAATAATGATGGAATGCCTACGGCGTTACGTCATTCATACCACCCTTTGGCGTACGAAAAAAATAAAAATCCCGACGACGACAACAACAACAAAAATACTGCCACCGAGCAAGTGTACCACACGCACTCGAAACACGGTTTTTTTTAAACTTAAATAGCACGAATCGTGTACCTAAAAATGCTATAAAATACTTTCCGTTGGTAGTATTTGAGAATTCAGCACTGAGCTTTCTATATCGCAATACTTTGATAGGTTCCTGGAAATTCGGCATCCGCGGTAATGATTTTTTTTGTTGTTTTCCACCTCATCCCCCACATCGAACAAACCCGGTAGTTTCCGAGTAAATTTAGGTACACCAGTAAAATGTCGTCGGCACAGAGCGCGGGGTTTCACTAAGAGTCATTCGATATTATTCTCCGAGATGGCGACATTTTAGGGGATGATGTCGTCACCGACAGAGGGCACGTGCGGTTCCAAAAATTATTTATATAAATGCGTTATGATGGTTACTAGATGGAGTAGTGTATACATTTCGCAAAATGTATAACAATAATAATATTTTATAACAGGGATGGCCAACCAGCCTTGGATAATTTTACGGCTAGTACGATCCTTGGATAATTTTACGGCTAGTACGATTTATCACACATTTGCAAAGACATTCTATTTTTGTGAAAATCGAATATTCCGAAATGCCCGCACAAGGTAATTCCGTCAAATTGAACTGATTGACTTCCAACACAATAATGAATTAAAACACATTTTCGAAACATCAATATTAAAAATAGATTATAACATTAGTGTCACAAAAGAAAAAAATTTTAATTTGAGACATCTGACACAAAAAGTTGTGACTGCTTTTGAATTGATGTGCAAATGCAAGCATTTCTATAGATTTGCAAAAGTTAAGTGAACGAGTTAAGAAACAAATATCTCACTAAATAAATAAATAATAATAATAATAATAATATTATTATTTATGTTTATAAATCGTGAGTAATAATAAAACAATAATAATCCATTCTGTTTATTTTAATTAATTTATACACCTAAACTTTTTTGGTTTTGTCCAAATCTAATATGTATAAATTAGTATGTGTGAGATTATAATGTATTTTTAAAGTGGCCCACGAGATCATATGGATGGCCACTCTTATTCTATAATGACTACTACCGGCGTGGCATAGTACGTATCAGACGAGTAAGAAACATCGTTGATGCTTAAGTACCACTGTCCACCGTTGTATTTAACAATTTTATAGGATTTTACGCTATGATTACCGAAACGAGAATTTAGAGTTATTATTTATGTTTGTAGGTTAAACAGTTGTAATTAAACGAGAATTCAAGACAAGTAAATCCAGAATTAAGAAGTATAAAATGTAGTATATTGTCATTTAATTTAAAAAGCGCGGGAAATACAATAATTTTAATTACAAATCATGAACCATCCTTTTGGTAAATATAATATAATATGATTGTAAAAAATAATAGAAAATAAAAGGTACCTGTCGAATTAATATAATTTTATTTATAAGTTTGTACGTATTCATAAATACATCAAAAATAGTTTTGATTTATATATTTTTTTTAATAGGTTTCAAGATAAACATAATATGATATAATAAATAATAATCAATACTAAAATCACTCGTGAAATAGAATGCATAATACAGTTCCATACTTCAGTGGGAATTCTGGTATTCATTAATATTTATGAAATTTAATCAACAGAATAACAGAATTTTTTTTTTAAAACTGATATATTTGAATATTGTATGAAAAAATTAAAATTCATATTTTATTACTGACTTTTGACTATACTATTGATTTAACCTAAGCTTTTAAGTTGTTAGAATGCAAACCATTTTCTGTGTTTTATATTATATTATATTACTTAATATTATATAAAAATAACTTATTCAGATAAAAAATTTTTAATTAAATAGTTTATACAAGAACAGGACTTTTATCAAGGTTGGAATGGTTATTGATGATATAATTGGGTAGTATAATATTAAATAAATAATTGATTACTTAAAACTCGCAAGTAGTCAACAAATTTCAGTAGGTAGGTAATTGAAAGTTTGAAGTATTAAGTTTGATAAATACTATATAGTGGAGTTATAATGGAAATTAAAAAATATTATTTACATTATAAATAAATCAATATTTTAAGATAAAAATGAAAATATACTATTTATCGCAATTAAAGAATTATATTACATTATAACATAACATAAACATATTTGTTTGTGTATAGGTACCTACATCTAATAATAAATTAAAGTTGAAACGTAACAAATAATTTTGATAAAAGTTTTATTATATTATATTGATTTCATAAATCATAATAATACGTTTAATGCACTGATATTATGTAGGTAATTTATGTAGGTATATACGTACTACGTAATATTATAAACCAACTTTATAATGTTAATTATTTTGAGTAATATTATTAAATATTGTTTATCGATTTTGTTGGATATGAGAAAAAGATTTAAATTCTATAGACCTCGCATATAAGTCAGTAGTATAGTAATGTAAAATTATTTGATTATTATTAACTATTTATAATTTAATATGAGACGAGATTACAACTCATATATTAGAAATATTAATATTATTTTAAAATATGGCAAATTAAAATAAGTAAATAGTCCACTATGTCTAACCACAGCTTGAGACTGCTGGTCTCGAGATCAGACAGATGGGTGTCGTCCGAGTCGTGAAATTAATTTATATGGATAAGTCCTAGTATGTAATAAAGATTATGGTAATAGTCACCCTTGTTAGCCATTGATTGTAAAGAGTAGCTATCATCACAGCAAGTTTGTACGAATTATAATTATGATGTAATAAAACAAACAAAATCCAAAGAGAACGCATATCACAGGTAAACGAATTCATAATTTTTATGACAGTACTTCAAATTATGGGTGTTGTTTTATATGTAACGAGTTGAACGGAATGTTATACATTCAACATTTATATTATATTATAGTAAGTATACAACGATTACACCGAGAACCCTTTAAACTTTTTGAGTAATCATTATAAAATAACTTTTAAGTAGCAAAGTTTACCAAATATTCTCAATAATTAGTCAAACACAATTTATAATTTACAATGTCTATATCGAACGGTATAAGATATATAACTAAATGCAATGATGCGCATTCTTAATAAAGAAGTAAAAATATAACTTTTAAATTTTAATCTTATAATTGAAAGCACATCTCCCTCAAATGTTTTAAGTACTTCAAAAACGTAAATAGAATATGTACGTCAAAATTAACGAAGTACGATTTAAGCGCTCAAGTTGAATCATTTGGACATTTTCAAAAGGGTAAAGTATAAAAATAAATAAAAGAGTACATACGAGTAGAGACGGGGAATCCCTGACTGAAACAAGGGGCGCGTTCGATAAATTCGTAACCATGGATACCATCCCTCGTAAAACTACCAATGGGAGCGTTTTAAAAAAGCTCCCTACAGTTTGTAATCCACATGCAAATTCCCCCCTCGTCATCCCTCTTTCATTCCCACTATATCGTAGTATGACTGCAATTAAAGAGCTTATTCAACCAGCAAAAACCCCTTCCCCGAGGCAGCTTAAAAGCAAATTCCTCTTTATTTTCATTTGTAAAACTAAAAGAAAGATTAATCAACATAAAATTCTGAAAAATACCTGTGATTAGAATCCGTATGTAGGTCTTGTCTCACTCCTGGAGTTACAATCGCAGGATGAGAATGATGAGTATGATGGGATAAATGGTGATGAGGTGATGGACCACTCATCAGTCCCGTCGGTGAAAACCTGTACAGCTCACTAAATAAAAATACGTAATATTTTGTTATGAATATAATTTTAAGTATAAATAAAAGAGGTGCATTTCAAGAAGTTCCGCCCAAGGGAAACATATTTTTTCTGCCTATTTAGTACATCTATCAAATACAAACAATAAACAATAGAACAATTATACGCGAAATACAATTAATTTATTCTATGTTAAATAATATATATTATAATAAATAAATAATTGTTATCTTTTATATTTGTCATGATAATCATTTTATATTCAATAAAAGAGTACCAATTAAAAATGCTTTGTTATTTTTCTTTATGTGACTCATATTATCAACAACATTTAACATTCACTTCTGATTTTAACAAATTTAATGCACACATTTTACGAGCCATGATATAGATAATTATAACTTTTTTAACATTATTTTACTATACATGTCATTATAATAGTTATATCTATATTATACTATATTCTATAATATAAAATGTATACAATGAAATTATATTAAATGTAAGTTTCAAAATCTAAATAAACTTTATAAAATAGACTTATTTTTATTTTTCAATCTATTGAAAACTCTATTGAAAACTCTTATGTTGACATGAATATTTTAAATTGTACTTCGCCACAAAACCAAACAAAAGTCTAGCATATTATGTCATTGGTAAAATATTTTTATAATGTAAGAAAACGATATTGTTTTAGAATTCCTCTGATATGCGCATGATAGGTATAATAACATCAAATGTATGATGTGAATTGATTATTTATAAAATGTACTCGGAGTAAAAAAATAATTGTTATTTTAAATATGTTGCTAAAAGTAATATACCTAATACACAGAATGCTCAAAGTAGCATATTTCTAATAAAACATATTATAAATATACATATTCAATAGGTATGATTAAATAAATGTATACAACGGGAAAGGACACTATGCTGTATAGTAGGTGTCGAGTGAACCTAAACTGAGTCAATAAGTCATTGAGTATGGATCACTCAATTGGGTGTGTTCATGTTTGAATATTTATGGATACATCATACATTATTGCAAGAGTTAAATGATTCTGATCTATTAATAATTTTTTTTTGTACTAATAACGTGGTTTTTTTCTAAAAATAAACCGCATAATTATTATAATATAATTTAATTTAACTATTATGTAAATTGGCCATAGTTAAATATTTAACCATGTATTTTTCAATATTTTTAAATTGCTACAACTTATGTTTATCGCATTTTAAAATTTTTTGATAGATCATACAAATTCAAAATTCAAAAAGTTTGTAAATTGCTTAATATTAATTTAATTATTTTGAAGATTTCGATGTATAAACAAAATTATAATTTAGGTAAATAGTGAAATGTTTCAAGTTTTTACTGATAACATAACAAAAAAGCGAGGAAAATGCTATGAACTACCTAGAATAATATAGGTATCATAAACAATCGATTTTAGTTTTAATGTTGATCGTATACATATATAATAGTTTACAATTTGCAGTTAATTCAACGTACCTTAAGATAAATATTTTATTAATAATATAGTTAACATACTTAAAACGTACTTATATAATGGTATAACTTACCTAGTTAGGCTTGAACCTAAAGAAGGTGGGTAGGATCCTCTGAAACCAGTTCCAGCCGCGGATGAGATCTGATGGTACATACTGGCCGGTGTGTGCCTGAGAAAAAAAAACACAGTATAAAAATTGTATAGTCAAAAAGCTAAACCCTTGTTATTTGAAAGTATAAAGGAAGAAAAGCATAGTGGAAGAAAAGCGGCTTAGATAAGTTTTGTGAGGGAGTAAAGAGATCGTTTCTGGTGAATTACGGAAGCCGTCGGCTACGAAAAGCCGATTGATTTCCCAAACCGAGAAAAAAAAATGAGGGGAGAAAACCGATTTTCCTGGTAACAAATTGACCGGAATAAGAACAAACAAGGGTCAACGTGGTGGACAAACTAGATTAGAGGTTTTCACGGGGCGTCAACTGACCACGCCCCACTTCTTTCGATAGTTCACAAACAAAAGTTTGGCGTTTAAACGATTTTTAAAAATTCAACAACTCTTTTTATATACTTCTGTCTTTTATAAATACTTATGAGTTATGACTTATGAGTTTACGACTTTTAATATTAACTAAAATATTTCATAGAATTATGTGTAGATAAAAATGACTGTGTTCTACCATTATTTTAATAAATTACGACCACCTAAACCTAGTTATTGGTAGAAAGATAAAAAGTTGATAAAAATATAATGTGATCACGCATTTGGTTTTTTTAAATTCAGTAATTTTTTTAATAAATAAATAAATAATATGAAAGTATAAACAACAACACATATGTATATATATACAACTTTCAATGGTATACACTTCACATTTTAAAAGATTCAGTGTTTCTGAAATAGTTATTTCAACTTAATTTCAACATAGATCTTATTAAATATATTTAATTAGTTTTATAAGAAAACCGATTCTGATAAGTTCTAAATGATTTTTATCATAGTAATTAAAACAAATATATAAATAACGTATGGATGGAAACAATGTAGTTTTATTATATAAGTAATGAATTCAGAAAAAAATAATTAAAAATATTAACATTTTTAAAGTACTTACCATGAGGCTGCAACTTGTGACATGTCCGGACTTAACAACGGATAAGGGTACTGGCCTGTAGGGAATGGGTACATTGAAGGCCTTGGAAGTCCTAAATAAAATAAACAATAGTTAATATACCTAAATAAGATTTTTTAAATACAATATTTAGATGCTTAATATTAATTTAAACGTTGGATATATTTTTTTTTAATAATCACATTCGAATTGTATTATAATATTTGAACCTAATTGAATATTTTTTATCTCACTGAACCGAATAAATGTGCCATTTGGTTCCATCCAAATTTTTGAGATAATATAAAAACCACTCGGGCGGTGTAAATGAAAGGGTCTTAAAATGCGTTTAGATTTTTTAAAAGGGTACTCGACTAAAAACAAAGGGTATCGATTTTGTACATTATGGATTTTTCCACATTGGTAACACTTGAACAATAAAACCTACCACAAAGTTTTATAAAAAAAAATCATTTTTACTGTTATTTATATCATATCCATAAATAATTTATTTTTTTATTTTTTTGTAATCCATAATAAATAATGCCATGTTAAAAATACCATAACATAGGTATTTATATAATATTTTGAATTGTTATTTAGATGTGTGCTTATAGTGGTTTTGAAGAATATGTTTTTAAATAGACGGAACAGTGGTATTCAACTATAAGTGGTAAACATTTATTAAATGATATACATTACAAACAAATCGCACATGATATATTAATCGTATTAGTTGTATTCTACATATAATATTATATATAATGCACACATGCGTAAATGTATATATAGTTTAAAATGATACAAATTACGTAAAATATGCAAAAAAATTAGGTCGAGAGTACTGTGATGTTGAGCTCAACACACTCGAACGTTTCACACTCTTAGACGTACACTTAAGCTTATATACGAGAAAAAAGTAGTATACTTTTACGCAGAACTTTACTTCAATTAAAATGTATAAGCCGTACAAATGAGGGACCGATTAAAATTTGACCAGGAGGTTCGTTATGCATATAGCCATAGGGGAGAGCAAAATAATTGTTAAAAAGTCGAGGACTTTTTTTATAAACCCCTTTTTTGTGTCACCGTAATTATCATGGCATAACGGTATTGTTTTCACCGCAGGCCTTTTTAAAGTATTGGCTTCGTCAATGTCTACACGCACTCATATTTAGGGGTTCTTTAGCTTTAAAGGGTGAGAATAAAAATCGATATTAAAAAAAAAAATGTACTCACCGGGTGCTTTGTCAAGTTGGTAAGGAGGTATGCCCATATGGGCGGGTGGTGGTTGGGTACCCAGCTGTTCGCCGTTGTGGCAAAAGAATGGATGGGCTGGTCCTAAACCAATCTTGCTTGCCTGTAACATAATAAGATTGAAAAAAATTAACTTAGTAAAAGTTTAAATTAGTACTTAACAGACAAATCTTTCAACCAAAAACGATATTTGTCAAAAAAAGTTTGATTTATATTTTAATATAAAAAATAATAAACCATTTTACGTGCCAGCATCGTTTGAAAATACATTTTTTGCTCGTTTTGAAATAGTAAGATGTAGTGATAGCGCATACAATACGTGCCTGTTTAGCATAAGTTATCAAGTCCCTTATCGCAATAACAAACGACGGTTCAAGTGGTTGAGTCTCGACCCATAATAACGCCTTTTTTAGATAATCCACTGTTTGCATAGCAGAAGGTGGAATTTCAATGTCCTCGGACTCCGTTGATAAATTTTCTGGCTCAGTGACTTCCACGGGATTAGATAAAATCCAAACCAGCATGTCGTCATCTGATACTTCTAGTCCAAGATCATGAGCTAACCACTGTACACCCAAAATAATACCTTTCATTGCTGATGTATAAGTACAATTTTTCCAACAAGTCGAAAACGATTCTGTGGTGACTTGTAACCAAGCTCTATGTAATAAAATGAACGCGTCTTTTAATGTATATTTTCCTAAAAATCTTTGAATTGACCGTTCGGATTGTTGATCTAAAGACGCCTGAGTAAGAAGTAGAGCTGTGTATGTAGCTTTGAATTCAATAAATAATGTAGATTTAGAAATTGAATCTCCGTCGTGATTTTGTAAAGAGACTCCGTTATATTCGCATTTTTCTGGAATAAAAGCTGCTTTATCCATAACCAACACGGCTTTTGAATTGATAGACAGAGCAGCTGGACAAAATTCAGTCTCAAACCACCATTTAAACAAATCTTGTGTAGGAAAACCATCACCTCCCCCTGCGTATATCACAGGCTGCCCCAACATATTCACTGTTTCCATACAAGGAGGTCTCCATCTCTTACCTATAACCAATACTCGGGTCCTGTGTCTTCCACTTTTGTTGCCGGCCATCAGTAGCCACACTTTTCGGTCTGGATTTACGGTGGTATCCAATGTAACATCAGGAATACCATTGACATCAAACGGAATCAATAGTCCAGCATAAGTTTCGTCATCATTGTATCCTTCCAAGTTACCTCGATTCTTCATGAACTTCTTAATCCAATCTAGCGTGATTATAGATATGATATTTGTAGAAACTTTGAGCTTTTTCAATATCATGACAGTTTTTTTCTTCAAGTTTAATGGAGTAAGAGGTCGCCCAATACTCTTCGTCCATCGCGTGTACCAAATTTCCAGCTTTTTAATAATATCAGCTTCGCTAGCGATTCGAACTTTGGCTGGTTTTTTTATAAGGACTTGCCTTCTAGTTTTCATCTTCATCGTCGGTTACTTCCTAGCGGCGGACATATCGCACGAACGACGACTGTGACGCGACTGAAACTGGCGGGCTGGCTCACTCCAAATATATAAGTAAAAGGAGATGGACGGACATCAAAGACCAACAACGGAGATAGCTTTTGGAAAGGCCAAAGAACAAAGCAACTTTGACAGAACTCCACAGTCGACACCGCATTATATATATTATGGTAGGAGAGCAGGACCTTTGATGTATGTCCCTTTGATGTTGCAATGCCTCCGCCCCAACAGATAAATGCACTTTACCCCGTTACAAAGAGCTCTTTGACTCAAAGGCATATTTGATTCGCTTTTAATAACGATTATTTTTTAAACTTCAAAGAGCTATTTTTTTTTTAAATATTCCGTTATGTTTTATAAAATAATATATCAGAAGGAAACTTGGTTGGTTTACATTTTCCTAAATAAATAATCTAAATAGGTATATAATTTTATTCGTATGAAATAATAACGTATACAGAGCACGAGCATATAGTAACTTTTATTTATTTTGTAAGTGGGAGTTTCAAATACAATAACATTTACCAAAATAATCTAATGACGTATGTAATTCTGTAATTTAATCAATATGAGTTTCATAAAGTCAATTCCGACATAATCAAGTTTAGGACCCTAAGCTCGATAGCTTCCGGATATGTTCTTCGATCTCATGCCGAGTTGGTCAATTCACAATTCACACCACACACAAATGCCGATTTCCTTATTAAATATAAATACATAAATGAAATACGATTTTAGAAAAGATTGAAAAAAACGAAGTTAGTACTATTATTATTATTATTATTGACACAATTCGATTATAAGGAAATCGTTAAAATTAAAGTAATAACTATTAAAGAATCTTCAATTTATTTATTACTATAATTTATTATAGAACAGAATTTACGTTGGTAAAAAATGAAAACTTAAAATTATCGTATTTTATAATATTTTAAATACTATAATTGCCTACGTTACGTATGTTTTGTTTTATTAGATGTAAGAATATACTTAAATTATATTCTACATTTAATTTAAGACGATATCTAACAAACAACACATAATAATAATTAAATATTCATTTTTATAAATATTGTATTCAAAATTTGGTTTTTAATTATAAACGTTATAATTTTGTTCAGTAGTCACTCACCCGAACTACATTATGTATTAATTTGAAAAATATTGTCATTGTATCCATACACTAGTGAGGATTTAGTGAAACATATAGAGGGGCTTTTTTTTAAATACAATTGTAAAGTCCCTTTTATCTTGTCATCGTCCCCTATCAATTTTTTATAATTGTTATATCTTGGATGGCACGCGTACCTCAATATAAACGAGCACACGACATAATAAGGGAACGGTATTTTTCATTCGTGTTTATTACACCAGTTTATTAAATATTGTATCAATATTAATTTTTTTTATACTTCCTGTCAGTTTCAGTAATACCTATTCTTATATTTGGCCATGTGAACATTTCATTACTTTTCATATTGATATATTTTTAGGAAATAAATGAATTGCTATTTAACTAGTGAATAATATGCAGCGTGGGTGTTGTCAATATCACTATATAATAAATTGAATATATTTTATTCAACCACATATTCACCATAGATTGTAATACCAATTTGTGTATATTTTACATAGCGTTCTCATTAGAATAACATTAGGACTCCCTGCGGCCGAAGTGGCCCTGCTGCGAGGATTTACACCAAAGTCCTCGCCATGCATAGAATAACATTACCATTATCTACCCAACTAATCCTTAAATAATAGACACGTAAATGGGGACATGCCAAAATCCCTGTGACAACGTATTTATGGTCCTTTGTGTAATAAAAAAAAAAAAAAAATTAAAAAAAATAATAACCCCCCAAAAATAATACGTGGGTACAAAAACAAGCCATACTAAACAATTTCTCAATAACATTCATATTTTTTAAAGCCGTTGAACCACGCCCACACGCTTTTTCAATCAGGATCTGATTGCAGATCAGTGAAAGGTTTCCGGGAACAATGTGGACCGATGAATATCTTAACGGAAAGCTCCATAATAGAGAGGGTTGGATAATATGAGGGTGCAGTTGTAATTTATAAAGCCCATATGCACGATGATTCTTATCATTTGCGCAAGTAATGCCACGGTTAAGTGCATTGTCAAAACTCGGAACAAATCTGGGCTGTGACATACTCTGTGATAAAAATTAAGCTGTCAATCAACTTTAATACGAATTTTACCTACGAGCAAATTAAATAGTATTTTACTAGATTGAAGTTGGTACAATACTAAAATTAAACTATCGTTGCCTGACTATAATAAACGATATACTGATATACATGTAAATAGCTATTCCACATTAATAATAGCAGTAATACCTATATACATAATATATTATGCCGATAACAAATATATTTATTATTCAAATCAAACTGTAAATTGCATTTTATTTTTAATTTCATAACAACAATATTCATAATGTATTACTTCATGACATATTATGATGTAAACACTGCTAAACATTTTTAAATTCTGAAATTAAAGTTAAAATCTATGAAATATATATTTTGATATCCGTTAGTATACATATTATGCTAATGTGGCTATTAAATAATATAATAGTATCCCATAGCTGCTTCCAAGAACGTAAATTGTCACAATTTAGACAACGTTATGTTCAATGTTTTACGAAAATGTAGCATATGTTTACAGAATATAACATACCTAACAGTTTTAACAATTTATTCATATTATTAATTGGCTATTTCAA
This sequence comes from Myzus persicae, assembly GCF_001856785.1. NCBI lineage: Eukaryota > Metazoa > Arthropoda > Insecta > Hemiptera > Aphididae > Myzus > Myzus persicae. The sequence continues at coordinate 236,439 of NW_019102182.1, read as the reverse complement.
TTATAGAATGTATACAACAGTAAGACAATCGTATTGCAGATATGTATATATATTATTTTAGTAAATTGTAATATTTAATTTCCCGATAATAATATTTTTTCACATTGGCTGCGTAATGAAATAACTGTATTGAAACAAAAGTTATAAGCTTCTCAGAAATGTTGAAAATATTTATAATATACACTATTTAATTAAATAATGCAATAATGAATAGATCCATATAGGTAATATTAAAGGTTTATTTCCATTTACTATTTGAAGCTTTCTAAAAATTTTCATGGCACGTTCAAATTACCAATACCAGAAAATTTATAAAATGTAAATGTTCAAAAAAAGTTTCAATAGTTTTATAACATTATGAACGTATATTGAAGTCATTAAATAAAATTGTATATTTTGTCCCTCCAATACTTGAATATCTAGTAGAATAACATTTTAATTATCATACCTTTCAATAGTACTTGACTTATTCACTAACATATTTTTTTAATATTTAATTGGACGTCGTCACAGGGTCACTCAACAACACTCACGAGGACGAAAATGCACTGGATCATTATATAATTTTTCGAATCGTATAATGAATAAACAACAAGAATGATTGGTTGTGTTATTATATAAGAAAAGCCGCGTGCCTCTTTTTTTTTTTTGCATGAGCAGATTTTTTTTCATAGGGACGGAAATTAAAGTGTCCGGTATCCATAAGAAAAAGACCCTTTGGAAAAAAACGTGGGATACTTTTTTCATAAGAACCCGCTGTCGTATACGGTTCAAAGACTTCGACTTTTTTTGGTATGTAAAAAAATAGTCGAACGGGTATTTTAGCCTTTTGGCAGGAACGCAAAGGGCCACCAAATATCTGGAATTTAAATTTTCTCTTTATTCATTTTATTTTTACTATTATTACTTTTTTTATGCCATTATCAGTTTCTCATAAATTTCCCCGATACATTTAAACGATGTAAATATTCTTTATTCAAAATTCAAACATGTATTATAATATATATGAGTAGGTATTATATATGGCAAAAACTTAAAAGTTAATTAATGTAGAAAAGGTTGTAGTCATGAAAAAAACCAAACTACGAGTATATTAAAGTTAAAAATTAAATATAAATAAACAATTAAATACATTTAACAATATAACTATTTGTACTTAATACGGTTAAAAAATGTTTGTTTATTAATAGGTGGGTAGCCAGGTAGGCATTAAATTATATTATGGTACTCCTAAATATATATTTTTTAATGCATACACAAGACAGTATAAGTACGAGGATATTACATATTATTTTGAATTTTGAAGTACAACACTATATTGTATTATTCAAGTTATTTAAATAATTTATTATTTTAGCTATAGTTTAATCAAAATTAATAATATTAATAAATAATAAATAATAATCATTTGAGCGGCTTTCTAAAATCGTTAAATTACAGAAAATAGGATTCTATGGGTAAATTTCCTTGTTTATTTTACAATCGTTTTCCCATTTTACTAATGCACCAGAGGGTGAATGGCTGAATAATAATAAAGTATAAATCCCCAACGATTTCTTTTCATCTTCAAACACAAAAGGAAAACTTATAGTAATAATACTAACTGGAAATAAAAAAAAATATAGGAAAAATGTTAGCTGAGTAAAATATACACGATAGCTCGTAAACTGTACCGATATATTATTGCATCATTATGGCTGAAATTAATAATACCTACATAATACATAAACGATAACAATATAATGATATATAAAATATAAATGTTTACTCTAGTAGGTATTTTATAACATCAGTTTGAAGTTAATTTTAATTCGTTAATACAAAATAAATTTTTATCCACATAAAATAGTTACTTTCCTATCCTGCAAACTACACAACTCGTGCAAATATAATACAGCCTACATGTGTATATATTTTCGATAGTAATTTAGTGCCATAGGAGAGCTCATCCTTCTTGATCACTGGGACTGTCATCAGGGGGATGTAATGGGATAGGGTTGATTGGTTACAAGACAAGTGGACCGAATATGATGACTATCCCTCCCCTGGGCATTTGTATGTTAATGACGTGCATATAGTTAGGACTGGGAGACTGACGAGTGCAATTTTCATCCCTTTGATGTCTCCCTTAATCCTGTTACTCGCCTGTACGGCGCAGTTTCTTCGTCTCAGGCATTTCCCAATGTTTCCGGACTACATCGAAATAAAAAATATACACCATGTAAAAAGGGGAAAATCTATCGGAAAGGGCTACGAAAAAAAGTCAAGTGCGGGTTGTACATGATCGTATAGTGCAAACATATAAAGGGAATGACCACTGTAAGTGGTTTACAAGCCCAGCAGGCCGTGAAATATGGATTATGATCGGCCGCATGGGGGTATTGAAAAAGGGTTGGTTAATAGATTTATTATGATTGCGCCAATTGGTTTGTAATTTGACCGTAGTGGGTTAACTTGTACTATTAGAATAACTAATACCTATCGTTTAACTTACAAAAAGAGAAGTCCCAGATTATGTTTGGTACTCAACATTTATTTTGCTTTAAACTTGTGTAGGCAAATTTAGAAATTAGGGAATTTTGTTAAATTAATAAATTCACATCAGGTATGTGATGCACAGACTAAATTAAGTCTATATATTTAAATGCTTTACAAATTATAATAATAAATATTACTTCTACATTTTATCACGAAAGAGATGATAAATACAAAAGTTATATAATTGTATATTTAATTATAACTCAATACTAATACAACAAGCAATAATCATAATGTGAGCTATTAATTTGACTAAATTTCTCTAAAATTTAATCGTCTACTTATTTATATAAAGTAAGATTTTCAAATTATTTTTAACCAACATAAATATGACACAAAAATAGTTTTTTTCACATTGAATTGCGAACATTTACTATTCGAGTTCAAAACTATACACAGTTTATGACACTAAAGTCTAGTCTATGTAATATATTGACAGTTAAAACTGATGTTCAGTTTACTTTTCACATAGAACTAAAAACGCTAGAGATAAATCTGAAGCTCCGTATATATCCATCGTATGCCTACCCTAATCGCAAATTCATATTTGCTTTTCATATTTATTCTTTACCCTCGGTTCCCATTCTCCTTATTATCTCGTCTGTAACTAATTCGGGACCGGTGGTAGTAATCGAAACTATACGGTGTACATGGAATTTTAGTACCAATATTTGCTCATCGGCTACCCTTTATTGTCATTGGTACTTCATCGTATACATGTTAAAAAAAAATCATTAGATTAAACTAGAATGTCCTCTCCGAGTATTAATAGATTTTAATCTGATGGGGACCGATTGTTTGGTTTAAATAGCGCGTGGTGTCCGAGGGAGGTATGTAGGGAGGACTGTAACATACATAAAGGGTTGACAACGGCAATTTGTCCTTTATACCACCCCCTTTCTGCCCATGGCTTTTGAACAAAGGTCTCTTTGAAATTCAAGGTACGTGACATTTGCAACTGGACTTCATCATGTTCTCATATGCAGGTTATAGTCTGTTGTACAGTTAATTAAAAAAGGACAACAATATTTCAAATAAACAAAGCTACACCTAAATAGTTTTTACTAAACATAAAAATAGAATTGATTTAAAAACAACTGTGTATAGAAGTGTACAGATACAATGTAACGTGTAATTTCAAGTTCATTTCATCTATAATAAGTTAATAGAATGATACCAATAGTAATAACTACAAAATTTAAATTAATATTTAGAAACATCAAGCATTGAAAAAAAATGCAGTAATACTACTAGATATATAAATTTGAAGAATATTAATTATTTCATAAATTAATAAAATAACAGCGGATTCAGTTCTCAAGCGTAAGCTAACATGAAGTAAGCTGTAACAGTTTTAAGTAAATATTTTAGGAAAATTGAATTAATTAATAATAACATTAAATGCAATATAGGTATATTTTTAATAACCCAAATAATACCAATAACGAAAATATATGTTCTATTAAAAAAATATCCAAAATTATACAAACAAAATAATGAATATATGAGGTATTTTTTCTAATTTCATAAAAATTTTATCTTTAAACATTTGAAAAAATGAAGCTTTATATTTTGGATATTTTTGAATTGATATTTTAAAAAAATTATGAGAAACCTTGTACTAAGTCAGTCCTAAAATATTGCAATTTAAAATTGTATATGAATTCAAGTTAAATGAGTAGACAAATATTTCTTAAATTATATTATGTCAAGGAAACGGTGATATAAATATTTTATGAACAATGAACATTAGTACTCATTTTCGATATGAATTACAAAAAAAAACGATATCGGAATATGGTGTTGCATTAAGATTTTTATTGTTTTGTTGTTTTTATTAGTATTTCTTAATTAATAAAAAAAATGACTATAAATGCCCATTCTAGACCCACGCTTTAATTATCAACAAGATAACATTATCTATTCTCTCAATGTTGAAGATTGAAGAAAATCTTATGCTCCAAAACGTAATGAGTAATGAGATACAAAAAAAAAAAATTAAGTAATACATTGTTGTAAAACCGATACATTCATCGATCCACTACAAATCTAAAATAATAGGTATATATTCTAAAAACACAGATTTATTTGTGTTAGGTTATGTTATGTGAAACTTGTTAAAAAAAACTTGTAGATCGACGAAAAATATATATATATCAGATTTCAATTATGGGCAAAGCAACGTTATCGCATTACACAGAATACATTTCAGACTTCCAAGTTTAACATAAATCGAACGACATTTGAAGCTAGTCTCGAATAGTCCGCCACATTTTGTTGATTCTTTTTTCTTATTTATTTTTATTTTTAACAAAAAAAAAAGACCGAGGGCAATGGAATTTTATCAAGAGGCTGGTCGCAAGGGAATTGAAGCGAAAATTTGATTTGCACCCTTGGAAACACCAGAACCTTTTCTGCAAAAAGTACGTGGGGGCCTTTGATCTCGTGGCAAAATTGCGTCAACACCACACCACGTATCTTTTTCCCCGTCCACCGCCTTTAACTTCCATCGTTCCTTTGTTTTATACCCTGCAGAAATTACCTTAAAATAACGCCCTTTTTGTTTGCTTTCGTCACACTATAACTTATCATTTTTTGAACTTTACTACGATATATAATCTACACCGTATGAGAAAAACGTAACGAGAAATATTTAACACGGTTATCATCGGGGAAAAATATTTTTGTCATTTTTTCCAAGCATTTATATAATTTTGTTATACAGGCCCATATAAATTACAATTACTACATGTGTATAATTACTAAGGTACTATTGATCTTAAAGTGTCACACCGAATATCGCAGAAAAGGATACGGCAGTATGATGATTAGGTTTTGGGATTTTCAAAGGGTTGAGCGCGTGCGCAAAAATGGAAAACCCCTTTAGCCCTCCTCTCGGTTGTGCTTACACCATCGATTTCAAGATGGGCGACGTCGAGCCGTTCCCCTATACCCCACCAACCAAGTCCTCTTCTGATTGCAAAAGGGATACAGGAGAAAATAAACACCGAGATTAAAATAGTTTGCACGAGAAAATATCCGTTTTTAAATAAGCAATATAAAAAATGTGGACTTACGGTTAAAGGATCCCTTTGAGATTCGAGATAGGAACTCATCTGAAAAAAAATTATTGTTCTTATTATTACTATTATTATCATCTTAAATAACTATGAATAGAGGAAATTAAGAGAATATTTCACAGACATTGAAAAACAATTTCCTTATAAAATGTCTGCATTACAAATATTACATGTTTTACATGTTTTATTTCGTAATAAAATCAAATATTATTTATAATATTTTCAATTGTTCATATATTATAAGTAATTTCACCAACGTGTATTCACTTAAGACACTGAACCACGCAGTTTAAATCAATGTGAAAAATATTGTATAACAATGAAATTAATACATTTCTTAAAGTATAAAAACAATTTTAAGGGAAAATAAACTGAATAGGTACAAGATTTAAATAAGCGCGCGCATAAACTACAAAAAAAACATCTTCAGTATCATCAATACTCTCTATGGAAAAAAATCATAAAAATGTATAACATTTGGTTCCATAGAGGAACACAGACGATTATAATTATTTATCAGTTAATAATACAAGATATACCTATAATAATATTCATGTTCGTTTGTTCATGTTCATTTTTTTATGAAACATTTATTAGTCTAACTATTTATTGAATAATTGAAACGTATAAAAAGTCAACGGATTTTGAAATAACGAACTTCACTTATACTGCGGATACTATTAGATTTTTTAAAAATGGACATGATTATGCATTCCACTACAAAAAAAATAATCAGAAAAAAAGAAAAAAAGAAAAAATTAATTAACAAAGGTAAAACAATATCATTATATAATTACAATAAATAATATATAGTATATAATATATAAATGTTATAATAAATGAACGTGTGTGACATGAACATATTAAACAAATTAAAATAATAATTTCAAATGTGTACCTTTTTTTAAAAATATATATTTATAGGTATAGGTAGAATTTAATAATTTCTGTAAGTAATAATAGCCGTAGTTTAGCTATATAATATACCTTACGTATATTAAATTGTTTTCTCGTATTGCAAGTAAATAGACATAATTTTAAAATGTCTTTACTTAACGTAATTTGTATTAATTTAAAATAAATACAGTACAGTTTTTAATACAATTTATACATGTTTAGAAGATCCACCAATAATGTCTAAAAATAAAAATATTCAATTACCTATGTTGAATTTCCAAAGTGCATCAGCTTCCAATACAGAAAACAACCAAGACCTGGATACATTTATTTTTAATAAAGTTGATGTAGGTATCTGGTATATACTCTATATAGTCTATACTCTATAGTATATTATATTATCTACAATCTACTACACTAAATAGATTTAAGACTAGAATCAATATTTTGTTGAAGGTAAATGACGAAACAATTTCCATTACCAAGGACCAAAAGTCCACAACAACGAATACCGACGATAGTGACAATTCGTCAGAAGAGAAGGGAAGTTCTAGAAAGGAAAGAAAACCTTTACCTTTAATATTCGATAAATCTCATCCAAATTGTACGGATAATGACACGTCATCAGAAACATCGGAAGACAACAAAGAAACTGGCTCCAGGAAATGCGTATATTTAGGTGAAAGAGAAACATTAAGATCGTTTTGGGACAAATGTCTCTATGACTGTTTCAAATCTAAAAGATGTGTTGCCGGGGAAAAACCTAAGCGTAAATATCGGAAAAAATTAAAAACTCCCAAATTATCATCAAAAAAACGAAAACAACTTGATCTTCCATTGTCATGCATTGATACAAGAGGTACTGGGGTGACAAGTAATGGTTAGTTTTATGAGCAGATTAGTCTAAAAATAAATTTGTAGAAATGTGCACACCACTGTTGTTTTAAATTAAAACAACCTTTTTTTACATTTAAAAAAAAATCGATTTTTTAAATTTAAAGAAATCATTTAATGAGTTAGATAACGCCCGAATTACTTGAAAATAAGATAAATAAATATATTCCGAACCCTCTAAACCCTAAATTTATTTTTTGTACTTATTATATTATAATTTTTGAAATAGTACCTATACTTTCTATTTTTGTATTTTGTTTTGATTGGGTCAATAGATTATTTGAGTCGTTATGAAATGCTGTTGTATGTGGACCCGTTAGCTAATTCGTTGACCCCTTGGCAGAAATACGATTTTGAGATGGCTTTTCGTATGGTAAAGCCTACTGATATATTTTCATTAGCTGCAGAAGATAAAAATGGTGAATCAACAGACTATACCAACTCTGACACAGACTAAGACATTTATGAACAACTGTATTCATTTCATACACCTACTTAGGAAAATACTTTTGTATAAGAATTATAATTTTTTTTTTTTTCATTGTCTTAATATCAATTTTTCTGCAATGCTTTTTGATGATTGTTTGAAATTTATGCAATTGAGTTTGAATAAAAATAAATTATTGTGAACAAAATATTTTTATATTACGTAATTTTCAAAAAAAAATAATACCTACTAAAGAAATTAAAACATCCTTATTAGGAAACCATAATAAAATATTTTTCAGTAGAATTATTTTAACTTAAGATGCAAATTAAACTATTTCAAACCCGTCTAATTTAATTAATACCTAAACTAAAGGATATGCAATTTAAATTAAGTCAACCCATTTTTATCTAGTGTAATGAACCATAACCAAATTATTGCATCATTTATGTTCGACGAGGACGCGTTTATTCACATAGGTCAACGGAAACGTTGATGCGAAAATAACTAAGTTTTTTAATATTAATATTTTCAAAAGTTGTATATCTGGCCAGTTTGTCGATTTGGAATGTTTTCAAAATCTAAATTTATACTTTAATAAAGTCTGGTGCAACGACCACATGTTCATACAACGGAAAAGGATGCTGTTTTTTATAGTCAAGAGTAAAGACTCCTTGTGTAGATTTGAGGTATAATAATAATAAAAACAATTTTTGTATAGTAATTTATAACAACACTGTACAAAAAAACTTATAATAATAAGTCAACTTATATACCTATCTAAATAGTGTAGGTATTAAATTATTAATAATAATAAATATTTTCATTAGTATAATATATTATGGTATTATTTAGTAAAAAAAACGTTTTGTTGGTTCGAAAAAATTAAAAAAATATTTTAGTGAAAATATCTATTTTAACTAATTCCATAAGTAAATTATTAAAGAATCAGAAATTAATTTGTTCATTTTCTACAAAAACCTACGTAAAAAGAATAATTTTATATTTGTTTTGTATTTTAAACGAAAACCGATAGTCAAATTAAATGTTTACATAATTTAAAAACATTTTTATTGTTAATATGAATGAATCGTGTCAAGTAAAAAATTATAATTTATCATAATTACACGTAGCCACGTAGGTATGTGTAATGGGCGTACATAATATGTATTATATAAACTAATTTGTTTCCGTTTGTTTTGTTTTGATTGGTTTGAAAAGTGTTTACAAGTCAAAGACAACAAATTATACATCAATCTCATACTATAATCCCCAATCCCTTATTTATTGTTTTGACACTTGACACAGTGTTCAACAATGATATTGTATGATACAGTATTTTCCCCTATTGCACACAGCACATAATATTATGAATATCGTTTTGTACGTTACAAATTTAAACACATCCTACCCTCGCAGCACACACAATTGTATAGAATTGGTGCGCAATACGAATGATTATAATAATATGTAAGTATAAATGCAAAGTGAATATACGGAAGCATAATGATCCATTGAAATAATTAACTAATCAATCGTCGAAAATGTACAAAAAAGATTGAAGACGCATCGTTACGCATCTATAATATCATATACTTATATCATACAATATCATACATAATATACGTGGACGTACACGTTTAATAGTATCCATACGTTTATATTATGCCAAAGAGACGCACGAAAAAAAATAAGAAACTAAGTACAATATATTATATTGTCTGCTATTTTATTTATTTATTATTTATCATTTTTTTTTTTTTTTTGCTTTTTTAAAGACGTGAGAATATTTCACGGTTAATAAAAACGGACACAATACCGTCCGATATTGTATACACGGTGTACCGGTTTTAAAAAGGACGGAGTAAAAAAAAAAAAATCAAAATAGTATAATAATAATATTTTCGTGCATAAAAATATACACACGCATCGCATCCAATTTCGAGTGAGCGACGCCTACGGTCTGTTTTCTGTAGTATAGAACCGTTCGTGGTGAAGTACCCTGTTTAGCATGCCACTTACCATGTGTGACGTATAGAGGCGGCGGTTACACCGCAGCTGCTATGTGCGCGCGCGGGTTGCAGTGCAAACGGAATATTTGATGTGGAGAAAACGCCCGACGGGGAAGCGAATAAATAATGCAAACCCCCTCTCTGACTGTGTTTTTTTCCTCGCTAAACGTCTAAACATAGAGCACACGCGCGAAACGTGAACTTCCATGTGTATTAAATATACATATATATATCAATCAAAACCATGATGTGTGCGACTACCACGGTGTTGTGTGTGGTGCGGCCCGTTAACGACATCATTATAAATCTGCAGGAATGTTCTTAAAAAAAAAAAAATTAAAATCTGTAACAGGTAGCTATATATTCGTATACTTGTGTATATTTTTTGTGCGTTTTACAATATATTTGTCTAAATTGTTGGTGTTTTAATTCGACGATACTGCGTGACTTACAAAAAGATATTTAGATACTATAAAGACATACCATGATATACAGTACAAAAATTCTTACTGCCACGGTGCCACACCTTGGGTATTTTACCCGTACACATGTAATAAATAAACTTCAACTATGTACCTATTCCCATGCCTCCTCACTAAGAAAACAATCCATCGCAATGAGACAGATAATAATATAATACCTAACTACTGAATACCATGTCATAAAAATATATGACGATCAATATTCTTTGGTACCTTTACGTTATACAAGACAAGCTGCCCATACGAGTATGAAAAACACGTTGAAAATAAACATCGTCTTTGGAGTTATTTATTCAAACTATTCCAACTATAAAAACGAAACCACTGAAAAATGGCTTTACTTTTATAAATATTAATATAAAACCAGTCATGATAAAGGGAAACGACAGGAGCCTACCCATCACATCCCCCCGCCAAAAACCATTTTTATAGTTATAGTTTTTAGTTATTTTTGAAATTAATATTGTCTGTTAGAAATTATTTTTTACTTTTAAGTTAATAACTTTCGATAATTTTAAAATACCTAATAACCAAATTTATAGACAACACTAAGGTTTTACTAAGTTTACGAAAATACTTTTAACGAGTTATCAGTGACAATATAGTGATATATTTTATTAGTTTTCGTAATTATAACTCATTTTAAAATGTAAATATCAATAAACACAACTATGAGATGCCTTGATAATTATGTTACCTTTAAGAGGACGCCACGCCCACATGTGTTGTCTCCATTCTACAACATAGCAAAAACTGTTTTACGCAAAACAGATCCACTCAAGCTGTATAGTCCAAGCTGAGTAACCACCTTTTCATACCACTAAATGGAGACAATTTACTGTGCAACATCATTTTTATTTTTTGATATCACAAGAACAAAAAAAAGAAATATTCAAATCTGAAATATTGAATTTTCAAACAATAAGAACTTTTCTTGTATTTGTGGTATCGAAAAAATAAAAACAATGTTGCACAGTAAATGTTGTCTTATTTATAGTGTGAAAATTTGTTTTTGCTATGTTGTAAGTTTGTAAGACGGAGACACATATCGTGCGGGTGCGGCTTCCTCTTAAGTTCGATTCTATAATACACATCAACATATTTTTTTTTTCATTTTAAGTAGGTAAATTCCAACGCCATAGGGGCATAATTTACAATACAAGTTCAGATAATGCACTAAATTGCAGAAAAAAACTAACAAGAAAAAATTAAGATCCTCTCTAATATTTAATATAACAAGCTAACAGCTTTTTTTTAAGAAATCTTATAAGATAAATTCTAAGGAAAAAATAAATATATTTACTGTCATATTGTTATAAAATTAAATATAGTTCGATACCTAAACAAAGTGTTATTGTTTTCAATAATATATTGTTTGATTAGTACCTATACTTCATATTTTTTTACTCACTCATTAATTAATAAAAATGTGTCGATTAAAATTAATTAGTTGCCTCCCTCCCTGAACTTCACAAAATATATCTGGGTCAACACCTTTGTACAACACTATACTCAAATTAATAATAAACGTATTTTGCTTTCGGATACATTAAAAAGAACATGAACCACCAAAAGTACTAATTTATTAAGCTAACAAATTGCAAACAATTTAAATTGATCATTAATATACACATATAAGTTTTAAAATGATAAGTTAAACAATAGTTTATGAATTGTTAAATATCCGAAAAGGATCCTATGATTCAACTTGAAAATAATGATACCAATTATATACATACCTAATACTGTGGACAAATACGTAATAAAATAAACAAGCTAAACTCGACTGCATGCAAGAAGGTAATATACATTCATTGTACATAATTTTTATATATAAAAAAAAGCTGAAAGGATGATGAAGGTTTGCGTGACCGACCACTTAACCTACTAAAAAAAATATCCTCATACATTTTTAAAGACAATTATACCTCAGTTAAAGTGACACGAATGGTGGTCGATAATTTTATGCTTATAGTAGTTCAAAAATTCAGATTTTTCAATTTAGTTTAATTTAAGGGAAGGAGACGAAAAAGAAACAAACAAAATCCTAATAATTTCCTTCCAAACTGGTTTCTCTATATTTTTTTTATGGTGTTTTTTGTGTAACTGCTACTGGGTGCGTTCTAAGTATTTTATTTTACTTTTTTTATTCACATTTTTAACGACCGGTCCGCTTACCATTATAAACGCCGGGTTGTTTATGGTCGTGTTTATACTGGTTTCTTTCTTTTTTTCCTTCGCTTATTTTGACTGCGGACCCGACGGAATTTAAATGGAGCTTAAACAGAGCTTGAAAAAACATGTCTCGCTGATGGTGGGCGTCGTGAGTCACACGCATTTTAAGATGATTCCCCAATATTATGACGATTTTTTATACAACTCCAGCAGTATATTTTGTGGTTATTCTCAAATAGAATATGCTTGAGTAAATAATAATTATAAATAATGAATACAAAATTAATCATAAAAATAATGTAGAGAACAATTGTAGTGGTGATAAAATATTATAACTTGATAGGCACCTAAGTTAAAATAAAATTTCAGGTGTATCAGATCCATATCTATTAACTATGATATTAAGATAAACAGTTAACGACCAAAGCGTCTCATATACAAAATATACGTTTCAAGAATATATAGTTTTAATGTAAAACTGTAATTTCATTTCGTCAAGAACAACAACATTTCGGTGTAGCTGTAGAATATACCGGGCGCATGACAAATTTATTTTATGATGAATTATTTATATCAATTTATAATCAACCATATAAATATAAAATGAAGAATAATTTGTAAAATAACGAAAACGTACACATAAAACATTATCTGTTTTCAAAAAAAAAAAACAACCATTTAATTATCCCATACGTCTGATCTATACTCGTCACTCGTCAGCAAGTGTTTATCATTTTGAATAAGCGAAATATGAGTATGAATATTCAAGTGTGAAGTTATATGACCATCAAAAATAATTTGTACTAAAATCAGCAAAAAAATTATATTAATAATTAATTATTCATCTTTTGTAACTAACTAAAATACCTAAGGCATAATATAATCTGCATTAACATAACTTATTATAGTATATTATATACTTATATTTAGGACCAATACATTATGCAAAAACGTTTTAAAAGAAAACAAAAATCCAATCTACCAATTAATTGATACTGTACCTATATAGTAATGTATGTATACTGCATACATATATTTCAACACTAAATACAATCTATGTTTAAAATAAATAATTTTTTATATTTTACAACTTTAAAAGATAAAAAAATCACATTAATAATTATGGCATATTTATATATACAAACTGAAAGTTGTGCCTATAAATAAATTATCAATTATTATCATACTATACCTATTTCAATCGTTAAAATTATTAACACTTTAGTACCTACATTATACAATAATACTAGGTACATAAATATTTTTCTAGTTCAAATAAAAATGTACATAAGTTACGTGCACGTGGGCATGAAGGGAATATCAAAACAGCCTTGAAGTATGTAAAAGGACCAAAGAACAAATACTAAAATCCCATCAGAAAGAGGTTGGACATACCCTTAAATTGAAAAACAACCCTAAAGATATATTGACCGAACCTACCACTCCAAAACACACAATAAACATACACAGTTTAAACCAAAATACAAACTGAGCACAAATACAATCAGAGAATAAAACAACATGTTATAAAATATATAGTGTAATATTTTATAACATGAATATTTTTACTATTCGAATATTGGATTTACTTTCTTAAGGTTAAGACTCAAACTTTTGTAATATTCATCAACACATATTTTACTTGGTCATTATTTCTTTACTAATAGGGAAAGTATAATAAATATAATATTTATTTTTGCTTAATAAAGTAAATAGGCTCGAGACAATCGAACATTTAATACTTCAATATTTTTTATAATATTTCAAAAATGTAACTAGTCCATCTTATAATATATATGTATATACATAAATAAGTTTATATTATGTATTATACGTATCATACGTATGTAAGTTTTTTTCTCTGTTATTTTAGTTATAAATTATAATATAATGGACAACGTTATTGATACAATGCATTTTTTCCTTGTTTTTATGTAAATACTTAATAAGTATACTATATACGGGGACAATGTAAGACCGATGGAACCCTAATAGTAGGTACAATAGGTACATAATAAATTTATATAAGTACCGTTGCATGACGTTTAAAGTAATATATTTGAAAGAATTATGTTTTAAAATACAACATCTACACGCAATAACACGAGAAAAGAATTATACCATGACACTCTGGATACGCTGTCGCCTGTCACTAAGATAAACTCTTGAAATAGGTACATAATACCACATAATACACGTATTTAAAGAAGAGAATAAATATAATTTATACTAATTAAATTTGTTAAAACCGTGAAAAAAATTTCGAATTGATAATTTTTTATGAATAATTACAAATAATATAACATTCAAAAATACACATTCAACACAGTTAAAAGGAAAAACAAAAATAACAAATGGAAAGTAATGGAGCGAGAAAAAATTGAGATGGACATGGACATGGTAAAATCTAAAACGTCCTTCTTGTGTTTCATTCAAATTATTGTCAGGCAATTTTATCGGAAATAATTGTTGCTGTGGCGTCGAATGTCGATTACGATATATGACGGACATGGATGGCCGACTAACGACCCGATAATATACGTGAGTACAATTTCTAATTGGTAACGTCGATACGTGATTATTGATCAAAAACACTTTAACTACATGCCCCTCTAATAGGCAAAAAAAAATTGTAAACACGATCCAAGGGATAGGACATAGTCATAAAATAGTGAAATTTTGTAAACATTAAATGTGTGTCACGACTCACGAGCACATTACAAATCACTGATAATATGTTATGATCATAAGTAATAACTCATAACAAACAATCGGAATTGATCCATATGTAAACATATACCTACTCTCGTCTCCGCGGTACTAACAATGTAATATGTTTATTATCTAAGCATAATAAATTGAAATATAAAACCGGATCCCCACCCTCAGTAATCCGAAACCATTGCAGGTGCTTATCAATTATCAATATTATGACACAGCTGATAAGTGAGAAACCAAAAATTAGAGAGGAAATTCGATGTCGATTGACGATTTACGAAATGAACAAAAACGATAAAAGGAATACAAATTAAAAGTGATGTGCAAAATAGCATTGTTAGGCAGTTTGGGAACCATTGAAAATGCACTATACCTATAGGTATTATGTATTATGTGTATATATAATATAATGCATATGCGGTATATAATAGCTAGACAGGACAAGGGGATGCTTTAATCCAAAAACAGCCCCGACGGCCAATGGACGACAGGAAAGCAGTATCCTGTTTTATAAGAACAGACCCAAAGGTTCGAATGGTGGGAGGGGAAGAGGAGGACGATGGAAAATGAAAAACAACAATACTATGTGGAATTCTTAGAGCCAAAGAAGAGTTTCCATTCTATTTTTCTGTGAATAATAATTAAAACAGCCTAAAGCGAATCTAACTGCTTTTGTTCTACATCCGAGTACGGTCCTAGAAAAATTGGTAATAAGACACTTTTCTGTTTTTTACACCCCTTTTTTGCATGCTGTTTATATAACGAATTGTTCTCCGTATACTTTAAAAAAAATTGTATTTGTTCTCGTTTATCGGTATGTTATCGTTTTGCGCGCAATAAACGAAGCTCTTTGTCGTCATACAACAGCAGGAAGTAATGGCGTTAGCTTATCGTTTATATACTATATAAATATAGTTTAGCAACGATTTCTTTAGCTGGAAATGATCTCACTATTTTAGATCTAATAAATACCTACTAAACTATTAAGATTCACAAATTCACAATACACATAAAAGTTAAAACCATAGTCGTTGTATATTTGATTTATTTAAATGATTTTAAATTTTATTAATATCATATAAAAATATAAAATGTAAGCAATATATTATATTTAATTAATATCACATATTTCCTTATTTTCAATACCTACCACCTTCGTGTTTAAACTGTTGTCGTTTTAATTTTATTTTTATCGTTTTATTGGATCAGCCACGACCCACCTCAACTACTGTAATACCATATTACAGATCGTATTCGCCGACACGCATTTTTATTCAATCTAAACCCTTAGCACACCTGTCTTTGTTTGCCTTTTATGTGAACAGTGAACTACCTTATGTTAGAATTGAAAACGAAAACTCAATGATTTGTAGTTTTGTACATTTAAAATGGATATTTTATTGCCAACAGTCCAACATATACAGCTGCAAACCCTGCAAAACATTCTACATGATTTGAATTTTTAGGATTTATTTACAAATATTATTTTAATCAGTAATTGCAGTAGAATGTCAAACAAAAAATACAAAGTATACATGTATTTATATTTTACAATACAAATAACTTTAATAAATAATTATCCTGACAGTATAGCAAGTGTTGAAGTAATAAATCGATAAAGAGTTACTCCAAATAAAATTATTCTGTACACCCTGCGTCTTTATTTAGCACAATTTCATAATGATAAATAGATTACTAAAATGTTGGCATTATGCAGGTAAACTCACCGTCAAAAGCGAGAATGTTGGCAAACATTTTTATGGAATACTATTTTTTTAAGTTACCTAACCACACATTATAATTTAAATGGAAAAAAAATATTTTTATATAACTTTATTATTTTTGAATTAGTTGCTTATTCTAAGCAACTTAAGGTACTTACGTTAATAAGCAATATTATGCACCTAACCTAACCGAATTTAACATTTTAGTGTATTTTATAATTGTTCAGCATGAATTTATAGGTTGTAATTTAATATGCCGTGTTGACATCTGTGGAAAAAATTGTACGTTTAATTTTGAAAAAAAAGGATATCCTATAAAGGGGTGGGCAAAGCATATGGTGAAGGTCAACGTCATAAACATCTCCAAAATGACTAAACAACATTTTAAACGGCTGCCACGAATTTTATATTTATAATATTGTTTGAATAACATTGACAGCTGTGACGGAACTGGTTATAGGTCCGGACCAATCTTCAACAAGTATAATAATAATTATAAAAAGGCATATATAGGCGGTGTACGGCCGCCGGGCGTGTAGTAGTTTTCGCATGATGTCGATGGCCATTCAATAGGTTGGTTTTATTATTTTTTTTATGCTGTCGAAAAACTACTTGGGAAGCAGTGTTATTTTCGCACTGTGGTTAAAAAATCAGTGGTCTCTCATTCATCGTGTGCACAAGAAAAAGTGTATGCATTTTTTTTATTCGCTTCGAGCGCCATATAATCAGCGTTTCAAAGCAAACACATTACTCGAATATTGTGTGGATAATATTATAATAATTACAGAGTAGTATCAATATATGATCAAGATTACGATTATTTATTGCTGAGGATTTTTTTTTTAATTTTAAATTTTATAGCCGTCAAATAAGTTTTGATATTTTCCTAAATATTTTCTTTGCATTTTTTATGCTCATAAGTCTTAACAAATAGGTACCCTGGCCCCTGGGTGTAGGACTATTATTTCTTCTCACTCATCTCAACGCAAGCCAGTGTATTTTAAAACATTGTAGTATGTGTGTATTTGGAAAAACAAAAATTGGTTTTCAGATGTATTAAAATATGTAGCAATGAATACATAAAAATATAACAACTTGATATTAAAATGTCCACACCAAATATACCTAAGTCATACCATTGATGATATATAACTGTCAATATATATAATCAATCAATGGTATTATGTTAGGATCTTTTTAATTTCATCTAATAATACGTTAGCGTTAATTCTTAAAAAATCACGAGGAGGAAATTACGTACTACATAAGCTGATTAAAATTGTTATACAAATACAGTGAATATGATTTAGAGGTTCAGAATAGTTTGTTTTGAAGTATAAAAAAAACATGTTATGGCTAATATAGTAACATGCCACTTAGTATACTAAAACTTATTCGTATTCAGCATAATTTGTATTTACTCCGATTTGCTCGGTGCCGCCTAGATTATAACTTAAGATAAACGGAAAATATCCACATTATTATTTATATTAAAACTAAATTTAGATCTTTGTACAAACATAAAAACATTATTGTAAATTAAAAAATAACATAGGTATCCAATCCAAATGATAAAAAAAAAGATTTGTTACCTATTACTCATCAGTTAATAGTAGGTATTGAAAGGATAATTGGATATATATATATACTTTTTACTATTCCAGACTACTACTTAACAAGAGGCACTCATACATTTAAATATTTACCCCATGTATAACGAGTATTTTTCAAGGTAAATAGGTATAGGTTGACAAAACTTTTTGAATTTCATAAAAAAGAATATTTTTTTTTATTAACGGCAACCTCCGATACTGAATTGTCTTCTCAGACAGGAAGTATTATTATACATTTATACCCAAGTGAATTATTATTATTCAAACATTGGAGCTACATTACCATGGACAGTCCTATGATGAATTACTAGATTTCATAATATAAATACTAAATAGTGTATACAAACTACAAAGACAAACTTACATACAAATATATTATTTACAATAAATAATAAAATAATTACATTTTCAAATACTCTATATCGTCTATATTATCGTTCAGAATTAACTCTTCGAAATTAGGTTAAAATAATAGTTTTTCATTAGCAATTTATAAAATACGATTAACATTTTCGATACACTTTACACTGATGTTTTATTATTAAAAAATCATACTGCTTTCGACACCAATTTCACCACGATTTAATATTATACTTTAAGTAAATATTGTTGCCTTAATTTTGGTTACATTATCGATTATATTATTATTAAAGCATTACTAATATTTTTCAATAACAGATTGTTTGGATAATAACGGTCGAACAACCATCCGTTTCTATGTGCGTTACAGAAAGAAAAAAAACCATTAATATGATTTTATTTCATTATATTATATACATATATACGTATCGAATTCCTAAGCACATATTATATATTATTATGCTACAAAAATCAACAGTCATCGTGTGCAAGCGTAGAGATGTTTTGAACGAAATAAAAGGGAAAAATGACTGAGTTATTTTTTTTCCGACACAATAATAAATAGGTATTAAACCGTTTATCATACACAACTATACGGTACACCTACATTTTGTGACCAAAACATTCGAAACAGACGAAATAATCGTGTCTTCGGGACCCGTGAGCAGGTGATTTGAGTGCGTGAATTGCAGCAAATAAAATAATTCCCACCCATTTTGCAGTTGAAAGAAATCTTCTTTGGCCTGCCAATAATATAATTAAAGAATCGATATTATGTATTTTCGAGCTGATTCCGAGTGAGTATCCAACGATCAAAAATATATTCGCGCTCGATCGTAAGGCGGCGTGGGACGTAATTACAGTTGTCACGACACGCCGGTAGCGTCCCATATCAAACATTATCGGGACGAAAAATTCGGCACCGCGGCACACGTGGATTGACAGGTATCATACCGCGCAAACGGAGCGCACACATAGTAGATGAGGACGGTAAAAAAAAACACAACAAACCTCATCCGTCCGTAATTTTTATTATTATTATTATTATTATTCCGCCGACCGCCTCTCTACGTACACGTATTGTACGTATATATCATACACACATATGCACACGCATATGTATACATTATAATATATTGTGTATAATATAATCGTTCTCACGCCGCGTGCGTTTCGTAACGACGACTAGACGCACCGCATAGAGCGACGGGCGGCGGCGGCGGCGATTTACTCGGTTGTTAATATTATAATAGCGTACGGGCGACGGACGGACCGAGAGAAGAGAGCCCGAGTTCGGGTCAATCACGTCCGATTACAGGCAACGAGGTGCGGAGTACGCGCTAGACCGAACGTGTGCGTCGTGAATGTATGCGTGTGTGAGTGTGCGGGCGCGCGCTGGTAACATGGTTAGAGCCGGGGCTCCTCCGGTTGTCGGAAGTCCGGCAACACCGTCTACACGTACGCACACGCACACACAATGGCCGTATAGTAAGTGGCCGGCGCGCCGCGGCGGTTGTTCTTCTTCAAGGCTATATACCAGAGCTCCTAATGCCGCCGCCGCCACCGCGTCGTCGTCGTACACGGCGCGCGCGTTCTCTCTCAACAGGTATGCCACACCTCGCGCGCGCGCGCGCGTCCAGTCCATCGGTCCGATCCGAAAAACCAGTGTCGTCCACCCCGGCGCACCACTACCACACACAAAAACACACACAATCGCACACACACACACATGACTCACACACACACATACGACTCGCATTGATACGAACGGACGACGACGACGACGCGACGGCGGCAGGCAAACCAGTTTTCGACCTATACGACGACTCACGCGCGGTGACGGCGGCGGCTATCGTGGTGGGAGCGCTCGCGGCGGCGGCTGCAACGCGCCCGCGCGTGTGTGTGTCAAGCGCCGCCGAAGCCGCCGCCCCGCCCGTCACCGGTGGCCCCTTGTCATCGGCAAATTACCCGCCTTGTTTGTAGCCCGCGATACCGAACGCGTCCGTCGTAACCGCATTAACCAGACTCGGGCGCGCGCTCGCGCGCTGGGCACACACACACATACACACACACACGATAACACTCACACACCTACACGCATTGACCCGCCGCCGACGACGACGACTACGACGCCGTTGTTGTTTCAACAGCCGCCGCCGCCGGTTTAAATAAAATTACCGCCGTTCTCGTTAAATATAATTATTGTAATTTTTAATGATTCCGAAGAACACACAAACAGAGACGGTGTTATTATGTTTGACGCGAATTAACTGTCGTCGTTGGCGGCGCCGTTGTCGTCGTCGTAGTCGTCGCCTATCGCTGGCTGTATTATTATTATTTATAGTGGCAGTGTAGTAGCAATACTACTATAACTATATAAGTAGTAGTGGTAGTAGTACTATAATAGTACGAGTAGTAAATAGTAGTGTTAACTACGCACACACGTCGTCGATACAAGTGTGAACAATTCCGCCGATAGCGCGCGTTGTGACGTAAGAGACTGGGCACAACAGCGCGACGCCGCCGTGTTTGCTTTTGCCGACAGGCCAAATGTCTCGATAAAAATGATATGGTTTTTTTACCTAACGACCATTGTCGCGACACGAAGCTCGGTTACGCGATGTGTTAACTTTACTGACCCTGGCGCGATGTAAACAATTATAGTTACGCGTCTCCGGCTGTTTCGAAACTCGAATAAATATTTATACGTTTAAAGTTTGAACCGTAAGCTATGCATCGATTTATTATACGCGTACACATAAAATCTATGTATAATATATTATGTAAATAAATCAATGTATATCCCAAGTCGTAATATAGTGTCATATCGAAACTATTTGTTTTTTTGGCCAAAGTAACTCAATATCCCGTTGTTTAGAATTGTATACGATCGCTGTCGGTCTTATAAATTCGTGTTGTTTTTAATCAATCGTCCTAGTAGAAAATGTTTGTATGCAAGCGAAGAGAGACGAGTACCTAATACCCGGCTTCTGTATTCGGTTCAGCCTTTTAATAACTCTATAACTATGTCAATATAGTTGATTATATTACATCCACGGGCACTAGATCCATTTGATATACTCAAATCTAATATCTTGTAGATAATTCGGGATATTTTATTATTATCTTCTACCAACATAATTAATTAAGAAATATATTTTTATTCAAAAATATCGAGGCATCAATTGCTCAGCATTCGACTTATACAATCCTGCCATGAAACCAGTAAAATATTTTTCCCTGAATAGCAAAAAATATCGTCGGGCGCCAACCTCTTGTTAAGTCAAAACTCCTGGTTATGGGTATACAACATTTTACGCAGTTCGATGAATTTTTACAATCAATTTAGACCATGTCTGTAGGTAGGTGATTTCATCAAAATTCTTCGATAGTTTACCTACCATAACATTCATAACAAGCCACAAAAGAAATAAAAGGAGCAGAGATTTATTGATAAAAGACTACGCATCAAACGTCCGTAATTTCCCTTAAAATATACAGAACATACAAGTATTGGCAGGTACCTGTCTATCTACGTATTGGTCCAATCAACAATATGACAGTTTATTTAAACATATTATTGAAGGAGAATTTATTTCCAACGAATTTACGTGTAGTTTGTGTTATCGATCATTTGTTGTATATTAATAAAAATAGACCGATTCGTAGAAAAATGTGTACGCTTGCAATTAAGTTAATAATAAAAGTTTAAGACTCACCATTGACACAGACGTAGTGCCGTTCGCGTAGGGCGATGGATAAGGTGCAACGAGATAGCCCATGTTGAAAGCAGGTGGGTGGGGAGTTGGACCTGGTTTACCTGAAACAAACAAATATCTTTAATCGATTGAAAATAAGATTATCCCTGCAGATATGAAACACTGACATGTTGAGGAATTCAAAGAATATACCATTTACTGCCAATTATATTTTTGGCATCAAAAGACTACTTTATTTTATTGCATTGTTATGGTATTATTATAAAATATATCTAAAAGAGGTCTACCCCAACTACTTTTTTTTTGTTATTTCAGTTAACAGATTGTATTTTCATAACCCATTTCATACTTAAAAACGAAGACAAATTTTTAACAAAACAAAAAATATATTTTCTTTGTTTTTATTTACCATATAGTATTTTGGTATGTATTTCATAATAACAAATTAGCAACAAATAACAATATTTATAACTAAACTATGTTTTATGGTTAAAGATTATATTCAGCTAAGTGAAAAAAAAATATTAGCGAAAGGTGTAGAAAATACATAAAAAAAAAATTAAACATAATATGTAATAAACATGCGAAGTTATGAACCAAATTATCGTTAAGAGTATACGATGAGAGCACACACTTTACTTTGTTTGAACAGCGCGTGTTGATTATGCGTTTAACACGAACTAGTGAGTTAATAATTTTTCTAAAAACCAGAAAAATATAGAACAGTCAGCGGATGCTGTCAACGCCGAAAACAAGAAATGTTAACAATAGCCGTTAACTATATTATATTTGAATAGGTGACCGCCTCATTATGTGAGTTGCGTATGTAATGGTGATGTTATTATTATATAACCAGTAGGCAAAAACTTAATTTTAAAAA
Source organism: Myzus persicae (assembly GCF_001856785.1). Lineage (NCBI taxonomy): Eukaryota > Metazoa > Arthropoda > Insecta > Hemiptera > Aphididae > Myzus > Myzus persicae. The sequence goes on along the minus strand of NW_019102182.1, from coordinate 212,920 downwards.
CCTCAACACTTTAGTTTGCGAGGATCAAGTGATCCTTGACAAAGTATAACCAAATAATAAACATACAACTACCCTACTCATGTTCTTAAAAAAATAAACGAAATGTTAAACAAAAATGTATTTTGATTGATATATGTACAAAAATAAATTGTATTCGGAATATTTTATGTTTTTTTATTAGTTGGTGAATTAATAATTATATTAATTCGTGACAAAATATTGCAAGACTAAAAATAACGATGGCCGAAAAATATTTAAAAACACTAAATTCACATTAGTATGGAGCGAGTAATAAAATAAGGTATGACGATACAAAAAGGGTCCACAAAATATTAGTTGTGGTCATGTTTAAGACATAACGTAAATACTAAATACAATATAATTCCACAGTAAAATTAAAAATTATTATTAGGAATACGATTTCATGGTCAAATAAATAAAATAAAATTAGATTATAAATGAAACGTTTTTGAAAGTTTACATTTTATATTCATGACAATAATATAATTTAATATTACAACTAATAATATTAATATAAAACGTGAGATATGAACATCAAGCTTGCTATTGCAAAGTACTTAACATAATAATATACAATATGCATATAATGAGAAGGCAAGAAGGAGTATTATAATATTATGGTTGAATCAGAAAATAATGATGGTCAACGGTCATTGGATGGTTTAGAACTTTTAATTGGTGTAATTGACTGATAACAGTTACAGGTTCACCTTTGCTGCTATGTTCAAATGATAAAATAAAATTATAGGACTTTGTATGAATCGTAAAAAACGTTAGCAGTAGCAACACTGACAACCAAGGTTTCATTTTTTAAATAAAACTCTTTTGTGGAATATGTATTTTTAATCGGAGACTAAAAAAGGCCAAATTTTTAAAAATTGATAAATAATAAAATGCGTACAGCACGGACTATAATGGTCAAATTATAATTGGTATAATCATCACTCATATTATACGATTTTTTTACAAGAAACACGATTTAAGCAGTGGTTTAAAACAATAAATAATAATGTTAAGTGACAGATCGGTTCAGTAGTTAAAATATGTTATCTGAAACAGTAAAGCAACAAATGGAAAAACAAATTTCCATTACGTATACACATTACACATATAATATTATACTTGTCTTATACATGCAAACTAGAATATTTAACCCGTTCAAATATAGATGTTAATTAAAACAGCATATCAACTATCAAATATAAATTAATATGATTACACAACACGCCAAATCTATGTATCTTTAGCAGTTAATAATTAAAATACTTCAAACAAAATGGTTTTAATATTCACTACAGTATCATTCTAGATCGTGTAGATTATATTATTATGTAGGTTCCCAACAATATAAAAACTGTTGTCCACTTTGACATTTCAATTCGGGTGTATTTTTTTTTATCTCTGCTAAGTTAGTCGTGACTCATGATATGGTGTTGGAACCAACGAAGTTATTTTGAAAAACTGCTTACAGTGGTTGTGTGTGCACTGTGCATTATTATAATACGTCATAATATTAGCCTTTAATGTTAATAATATACAATATTATTGCGTATGTTCGCGCGGTGATACCGATCGGCAAAGACCCGACGACGACGTATATTATTATATGTTGATGTTTTACGACCGTCGACGACTAGACACGCAAAGAAAAAACCCTTTTATGATAGCCGCTCGCTCGAGTTTCTAAATATTATACCGATTTATGTTTACGATTTTTACCCAAACTCGACTTCTCAGCACGGCCGCCACCGTCATCTCCGGTTCGCGCACACATACACACTCACACCGTCGCCTTACATGTTATAATGATAATGATGATAATGATAATAAAATGCATAATAATAAGCCGGCTGCTGCTGCTGCTGCTGCTGCGGCGTGTGACGTCGTCGTCGTCGTCGGGAGAGACCATGTGATATACACGGCGCGTCACCCACCGTGCGTGCGGCATAATATAATAAATCTCCGAAGATTCTCCTCTCGCGATCGGTCTCGCTCTCTCTCACTCTCTGTCTCTCTCACGAACACAGCGGCAACGTCGCAACGACGGCGGCGGCGGCGGCGGCGACGGTTCTCCTCTCTCGCGTGCAGTAGTCGTGTACAGTTTTGGTTAACGAGCACCGCTTGAGAGATAGCACTGGCACACAGAGCACACTCACACACGGCTAACAAAGATCCGTCGTCGTCGCCGTCGCCATCGCCGCCAGGTTTACGACGGTGGTGCGCGGGTTGGGAGGGGCTGCGAAGAAAGCGTAAGAACCTACTGATGCCAGGGGCGGACGGACGCGCGGCGCGGGGAGGGAGTCCGGTGTCAAAAAACAAAACGAGCCTCGTTTAGGAAGCCTTGCGGGACCCCGCCCCGAGACCGTGCGCGGAGCCCTGCCCAGAGACTACTATGGCTGTACCTCACATTGCTCATATACATACGTTATATACTTTATATATACTTGTATAGGTATATATATATAATGTATATTGTACGTGCATGTATATTGTCTATTATATACCTACATAAAATTATATATAGTATATACACACACGTTCGTAAGTACACATGCACGCGCTGGAGAATTATTACGGCCACGGCGTCGTCAGCTCACGGGTTATTATAATGCGTTCGGTTCGACCACCTCTTTTATTCTCTTATTGTTGTTGTTATTATTATTATTATTATATTATTGTTATTAGCTATTCTGTCATTATGCGCGCTTCTCCTCGGTGGACAATATAACGTTCAAGGTCGTATACGGCTGTTTAAATGTGGAGTATACATACGAAAGGCGTAAGGCTGTGAGCCTGTGACCATACACACACAATAATATTATAATGCACTGCAGACCACAGAGGAAACACGAAAGAGTGTGAGGGTTTTGAGATTTATACATTATATTATATTATTTTTTTGCGTCGACGACCCCCACCACGTCTGCTGCCACCGCCGCCACCACCAACCCCACCACCGTCGTCACCACCCAGAATGACATTCTTTCGGTCAGATTCCGAGAACCGCCACCCGTCGAGTGTGTTCAACACATGTTCGGTGTGCGCGTTACCTGTGCATCGAGAATAAGATTTGGGTATACATTTTTTTCTCGCTCGAAATTAATACACACACACACACACATAACAACGACCACGCCACGTGGTGTAATTTTTTTTTTGTTTAAATACAATCCCCACGCCATCCACCACGCAATAAGCCGTTTGGTTTTTGTCTGACGGGTCCCTGCGCGCGGGTATTGTGTATACGGTATAATATTATATTATGTGTACGTTTTTTTTCCCCTCTCCGCGAATGAATGACGCGTCGTTTTGTTTATTAAATTTATTGTTTGTTATACACGCACCGGTCTCGTTAATGTACCGCGATAAATTACGCACGGTCTTTATAAATATAGGAAAATAATGTAAATTTACACCGGTTATCCGGTCAGACTGTGTGCGCGCGAGCTAGTCCGATCGAAACGTGTGGGACGGAGAAGAGAAATATACAAGGTGCCGGACCTATTGCGCTGGTATAGTTGTCGCTCGCGGCTGTCCAAGTGCCTCCTAATTACGGGTCCGATCCGGTGTGACTATTATATAATATACGGTACAGCGGCGGCGGATCACTAATTATTATTAAATACGACCGGAGAAAAGTTTGTTTTTCGACAAAAGTGAACGAAAATCGATGGGATGAGAATACACCTCGTATTATGATATAATTTTTAATAACGCCGTATATTTTAACCCTAGAAACGATTTGCCTTTCTTTATTACACCAGCATTAAAATTACAGCCATTTTGGGTCTCTAAACTTAATGCTGATCAATGTAATAAAATTAATATGTTGACATAGTTTATCATATTTTATCATAATATTAATCAACTAAAATTAATTCTGCACTAATAAATTGTATATATTGTTTTACCGTTACGTCATAATAATTGTAATACCTAAACATGTCCAATATTATATTAATGTTTATTATTATTAAATTATGCATTATTGTAATATTCTTTATTTACGATACTATTTGCCTCTGAGGCGTAAAATAAAATAATTATAATTTTTATCCTCCATTAATACGTGACCATATCCAGGTCCTAATCCCCCCACACAAAAAAATCTAGTTATTATCTAAATTCGGTAACTTACTTCGGTTGAGATCAGGAGTAGAACTGCTGGTTTTCACAGGAGAACATCGATGGTTTGAACTGACTTTCTGTAATGACAAAAAAACACAATATGAATTATTGTTGTTGGTATTGACGTAAATTTATATGAAATAATTTTTTTCAACCTTAGAGAATTTAAGTATAATCTCTTTGGATTTAAAACAACTGTGGACAGTATATATTATAATATTAGTACTCTCAATAATCGCATTTTTAATAATGTTAGCCACTGGCCACGCATATTATACTGTTATAGGTACCTCTGACAAGAATTATATTTTTTTATAACATAAAACACGTTAGATTGCGAGTCTTGTGTAAAAGCATACAAGTAACGGCCGACGATGATACGCCCGAATTTCGGTAATGTAATACGGTATATAAGTAGTATATATATACTGTATTTAAATGTGAGACGGACGAATGCTTAACCTCATCATGCTGGGATGGCGCCTAATAACGCTAAAATGCAATGGGCCGTGGCGCCCCTGCGGAGCGCCACAACGCCAATTGTTATCCAATTTTATACCTGGACGCCAATTAAACCGGTCATGTTCTCTGTAGTTTTTTTTGAACAATTTTACAGAGTGTATACATTATGATGAGCACGTCACTCCCCCCCCCCCGGCCACCACCCACAAATGGGCAGCATAAGCACGGATTCTAAAATGTTATATTACTTTGAAATTGTACCTCGCGGTATACATAATATGTAATAATATTTTAATTCCATTTCGAGAAAGATTCTGGAATTCTGTCAAATAATTACGTTACACAAATGAGAGAACCGGGTTTGTGAAATTATGTTTTCCATAAGCAAGAGTTTAGAATAAAGGTGCTGGATTGCAGGTCTCGCGCTATAGGGTCATTATCCCGTATAGTTTTTATATCCAAAAAAGGAATTTAATACTTTTTTCTTCTTTGTGTACGAGGGGAGGAGGTGAGACGACGGTATATTATAGCTGTAGTGGTCCATCATCTTGCGGACATGGTATATGTATAGGCATATTCTTAGAATTACGCAACGTAACCAGATTACGCCATTACCACCACCGAGTAAATTAAAGTAGCTCGCGCCAATCATCTATACAAGTGCTCGTAATTACTATCAATCATCAAATACTTCTAATGGTACCGGTTATTGTTACTCGTGTACATAATATTATAACCATACACTTAACATTATTATACTATATGTATGTAACGTGGTACGGGTAAGTATATTTTGCTGAGCGCGCCCATCAACATTAATAATAAAAATAATAATGTCGTAAAAGACTGTGTTATAACATTATAACAAGAACGTGCACCCGAAATATCGCCATTTTAGCTATTGTTGGTTTATCATTATTTATTTTATTCGTTTTTTTGTTTCATTTTAAAATAACCTTTCATTAAATTCCTATTTCTATACGTATATATATACACAAGCCCCCTTCCAAATTTTCGTGTGGGTGGTGCAATTCCGAAAACGATCGCCTGCGATAATAATTTATAGTAATTCCTTGACAGCGGGACACAATACCGAAACACCGTGGGTCCGTTTCTCGTCGTAATCCCTGTGCACACAACAAACGGAACAGGTTTCAAACACTTGTAGGGTTGATATTTCCCCGGCATTCTTTATAATATAATGTTATGTGTTCTCTCAATACAAACGTATTGAAACCTTCTTCGCCCCGTCTTTCTTTTTTTTTTTTCATTTTTTTTTGTGACCGCACAAAATATTATTAAACAAGGACCGAGAGGGCACACCACGAATCTCTCAATCCCAGGAGGTGCGCATTTATTGTGTTTACTATTGTGTCAAAGGGTCCCCGGTGATCAAAACGACAACACACAAAAGTAAATCGAAATTTCAAGGAAAAAATATAAATAAATACATTTTCGGCATTTACACACACACCGAACACTCCGCGGGGGGAATGCTAGGCGGCGGTGGTCTAATAATAAGACGTATGCAATGTAATACAAGTATATAACGTTTATGTACAACGATGCGTTTAGTGCATTTTTCATTTTTTTTTTTTACAAGTTACGTGTGCCGCTGTGGGTGGTTGCGGGTTACAATCCCGGCAATGTATAACCGTCATCCTATGGAAATTCGCTTATTACACGCTTTATTATCCTTTAGATTATATAACGCTACAGATATTTGATATTTCTCCGAATGTGCCAGGATGTCGGGAATGAGCAGCTTGCAGTTGCAGCATGTACTGTGTACACACACTACATCGGCGAATTATTTTTTTCAACGCACATGAGCAATAATTCGAATCACGTGTAGACTGTACGTATATAGTATCTACAATAATTGATTAGCACAATACAGTACTGAATAAGCGATGTTTTTAATTGATCGAAAGCAAAAAAAAAAAGGTATAAATAAAACAGGTAAAAATCAACCGCGACGAGGATATTATTATTTAAATGTACATGGTAGTACGCACACGGTCGCAACATAATTACGTGTGCAGTCGCACGTGTCTTCCTTGTTCGCGGAGAGCCCGGTTATTAAAAATAAATTTTTAGTAACGACCTTGTCGGTAGTTGTCGCCTGATTAAGTGTTTATGATTGACGGGGCGTCTAGGTGTTGGTGAGCGTGTTTGTGTTTGTATTTTTGAGCGCTTATATATATGGCGTATATTATATTATTCCGAACAGTTAATTGAATTCATTACAACGCCGATGGGTAACGCGATACCCGCAGGCCCCGTAATTAACAGCGTCTCGGTCTGGTGCGCAAAACGTCTACGGAAACAAATAAATCCTCACGCAAACGACGAGAAACACGGCGGAGAAAGAAAAAAAGTAAGTAAGGAAGGAAAGAAAGAATCGGTGAGAGAGAGAGAGAGAGAGAGAGAGAGAGAGGAGTGTGTGAGAGTGTCGTGGTGGAGAGACGAAGAGGGGAACACTGAGGAAACATAAAATTATCGAATATGAATTTTTTTACGCCTAGTTAACGTACGTGTGTGTATGTATGTATGTATACTCAGTGGAGGGCTATTATTATAATCACGGGTTTCGGGACAGAGGCGAGAGGGGTTTAACAATGGTGTTACACCTGTTTTCACCTGTTCGTCGTGAAACAACCCCTCGGAATTGTAATTGGACTTGCCACGGATAAGATAAACAATAATCTGGGATTTTGGCGATCGTCAAACTCAAACGCCCGCGCGTTCGGGTATGTGGGCATTGTTTCGATTCCCGAATCGCTCGGAATTAAAACAAACAAAACCATTAAATATTAATTATAATATTGTTTAGGATAATAATAATAGGTATAGGGGCTACCGCTACCCGTGTTCAAATACAAACAAACGGCCGGTCACCTGTTAGGTAAAAAAATAATGGACAACCAACTATTATTACTATTGTATTATACAGGGTGATGCTGTTTACCTCAGATTCTGACAAGTCGATCAGGTCGGACTTCTCCTCGGTGACTTTATCGGAAGAACGCTTGACTACGTCTTCGCCGCCGTCCTCGTCCTTGAACACGATCAGCTCGTCCGAGCTGCACGCGTCCTCGCCGGCCGCGCCTCCGTCTTCGCTCGCATGGGGCATCACCTCGGCGGCTCGCGCGGTTGTAACCGCTACGCTCGTTTCTGGGGGAGGGGGTTCGCAGAGGAGACAAACGCCAACCACTCGTGTAACGGTGGTACACGCGCGGTTAACGACGGTGGTATTATTGCTATTATTATTATTATTATTATTATTATTGTGTTTGGCGACAACCCTAACGGCGGTACATCGTCATCAATCTGGGATCGGCGCACCTATCGCGGCGGCCGGCGTACGGCGGCCGGCGCCGCCGGAACACTACCTTTGTCCGCGCGCCGATAACGCACCATCACACGAGAAGACACTGTGGCGACGCGAAACGATATCCAAAAATCCGGGGACGACACGACCGGACGGAAAACGCAAACGAACGGCACAACGACGAAAAACTCGCACGATAATATCAAGATAATTTTTGGTGTTAGCGGACCGCTCGGCGTCTTTTACTCGAGACTGACAGATTACGACGGTAGTAGTTAATTTTTAATAACGTTACCTATACACCACCATCGCGATTATTATTTTATATGTTATAATACTCGTTTATTGTTACATTCGACACTTGTTAACGGCGCGCACTCGTGTCGCGTAGTATTAAAATATTATTACACTCGTGTCGCAGTCGTAGACGCATAAGCGCGCGCGCGCGTGTGTGTGTGTGTGTGTGTGTGTACGTATGTGTATTACTGTCTGGCGCATAAGCGCGCGCGTTGTGCGTGGACTGGCGAACTGCACGCCGACGACGACAGACGTGTTTTTGAACCGGACGGTACACTAATGCCGACGATGCGAACACGCGCGGCGGACTTCTCGACTCGTCGTCCGGTCGGCCGCATACCACACGGGGCAGAGCAGGGAGCCGACCAATCGACACGCGGATAACCTCCCCCGCAGCCCGCAGTCCCCGCGCCGCCACCAGGCTCGCAATGCGCCGTGCCACTCCGCGCACACACGCACATGCGCTGGCGCGTACACACACACGCACGCACGCACACACACACACATCGCGTACACACTAACGCACACGTATTTTATTAAACTCTTCGCTTGCTAGAGCTCACGCACGCACACAAGCACACGTACACTCGCACATACACACACACTGACACACACACACACACACACACACACCGTACACACGACACACGGACGCTACTAACGCGTTAACTATAGCACAGGGATTCTCAATATAATAATATATTATATTATAGTTGCTATATACTTATATGTATTGAAGTGTTATAATATTGTTGTTGTTGTTGTGTTGCGTTGTCGTTAGTCATTATTATTGTCGCTGTATTGTACCGTCTCGGCGCGAAACTCGTTCGTAACCGTCACGGTCGTATAATGTCTTCGGTGGTCGGTTTTACCGCCTAAAGTCACCTATGGTCGCAGTGGTTTCGTGCGTTGACCGACACTACGGGAGACCCGACGACGTCCTCCCCCGCCTCGCCCAAGCCGCAACAACAAAAAGTATACCACCGACCGTCGTCCGGTGCTTTTTGCCGCGATTTAGATATTTATGCTTTGTATTACATAATATACGCAATAATATCCCCCAACCACTACCACCTCAACAATGTCCGAAAATAAATGAACATAAAATGCGTTAATAATACATATTTTGTATACATGTATGATGGAAATATGTGAAAAAAAAAATGTAATAAATTGTTACAATATTAATGCCAAAGCATGACATAAGATGAAGCATTAAAAAAAAAAAAAAATGTAATAATACTAACAGTTTGAGTGACTTTGCTTGTCTGGAAATTATAAAATAATGCATAGTGAGTGAAAATAGTTATTGATGTGAAACTGCAGCAGAGTGCTATCGCCGAATGATTATTTCAATAATAATTACACTAACTTTACATACAGTATTAATCAGTGAAATGGAAAACTCCGAAACACTGGTTACTTACATATATTTTCATATAATACTGTAGGTACATCTAAACTATACTATATAATAACAATTTATATAAATATTAAAGTAAACAATATAATGTATATGCTTTAAACAATATTAATAAATTAGACGAAGTTAAATCCAATTCCCAAAATGTAAATAAAGTACAGCAGGTATAGCTATATAAAGCATAAATAATATACTTAGATACGAATCAAATACCTCTAAGTTATAGAACAGCAGAATAGGTTTTTGTCAAGGATCCTACAACTTATTTTTTAAACGTGTATTAATACAAACGTATATACATATGGGTTTATTGATATTTTAAATTAAATATAAACTTAACGTAACTTTTGTATTTATATAAGTTTCTGTATGGAAAAAAACTAATAAATAATACTGTCTAATATTTGAATTATACTATATAGGTACACGTACTAACTGTACCTAGTATTAACTATTATTATTATTTATTATGATAGAACATAGCTCATATATTGGTGTAGTCAATAAAACGTATACTTTATTAGTAGACCACATATCGGGAGACAACCATAAATTATTGTACGTGGGACTGTTCTAACTTCTAGGATTGTATTGGTTTTTGTTTCAGTTGTACACAGTACGCACCACTAATCGATAATTCTGTAGATTTCAATAGATTTTATTGGCAGTGAAAATAACTTATTGAAATGCAACAAAACTATTTTAGGGGTTAGGTATTTAAGATTTAGTTTTATTATTTACTGTCAATAAATCCTTTGTGACAGTTAACTTTAATTCATTCTAAAGACTAAAAGAGACAAGTTTATTAGATCATGTGGTATATTTTTTTCTTGACATATTTTATTATAAATTATAGTATATATATTGAGCTTTGACAACAAATTATTGATATTTCAGCTTGTATTACGTTTGATAGTTTTTCACCAGGAAAACGAAATCTGTGATAAATTATACAAAGATCTCAATAATTGCAGTGTCGATCGGTGTATAATATGTGATGAGCGACACATAATTTCACAGTATTTAGGGACTAGAAATAAATTGAAAGATTCAATATTAAACATTCATGGTGAGTAAAGTTTAAAAACCTTGAAGGAAAAATAGATTCAAATACAATTATATAGTGAGGGAAAAGTCTTTCTTTATAATATGAAACTTCATATTTTAAAATAATTTATATTATCTAATACATTACTAATACTTAATAGATATTCTATTAATAACAAAAAATACATAATAAACGAGAAACGCTTACCTTTCGCCAGCTATATACTATAGGAAATTTAAAACTAAAAAATGAATCAAACTAAAGATAAAACCAAAAATCCGAGATAGAAAATTTAAAATTCGCATACAAAACGTTCTCAACGGTTTTACTTGTACTACTGAAGAAAAAAGAAAAATTCATACGGGAATTAGATTTAACAATTGCTGGTTGATGATAAAAATATGATTATTATTTACATTTTACTTGCTAAACTTGTTAATGCTACTTACAAATTTAAAGTCTGCACAGTGCACACACATGCGTATCAATAATATATTGTTCTGTAGCCGCTTGCGATCTGTGAAATGTTAACAAACCGTTTAACTGTTACTAATTGTATATTATATCACTCATTACACGAGTCCACTGTAATTTATGACGAATTATAATGATATATTGACATACTGCAGGAGTATTGCCGATTACCAGAGCTCTATTTAGAGTGACGCAGGATGTTTTAACTAAAATTTTTTTTTACCTTATATTGTAAATTTTAAAAATGCACATGACTGTAACATTAAATTACCAAAAAAGCCTTTTCGATAAAGTCTCACCTTAGAATTTTGTGATAAGTAAAACTTCACTCATTAATATTAAAAGTAACAAAGTAAGATGGATTCTTCTGGGCTCAATATTTGCAATGATAAGCATTAGTATAATATGGCGTTGTCAACACATACGGGCTATGTCCTTATTTCTAAAACAACAGCAGAACGAAGATAACCGTTAAAGGTTATAGAATATTTTGAAATTATAACCGTTATTTAATTTTAAGAATTAAAAATTAATTTCGTTATAAATATTAACGTCAAATCGTCAACAGCTCAATATGAAAATAAAGTAAAATTTTTCCTGTATCCAATCGCCAATTTATATTATTTTATTATTGGTGTATAATATACACGATTTGGAATACACGTTGATTGACTTATATAGTTATTTAAAAGTGATGTAAAGGAGACAAGGAGTTACCAGTAGCCACACTGCCACAGATATGTATAATACATAGTTTATCATCTATATCTGCGGAGATAGCGTATAGACCCCTTCTTCCAGGAGGGGGGGGGAGCAAAGAACCATGACCTAATACAAGTTAGGTTGAATTTAATCATGCAGGCAAAGTATACTGATTTGTTTCAAGTCCCTCCTTTTTATTTTCCAAATCAATCATTTGAATATTATTTGGAAGTAAAAATTTTACTTTAAAATATTTAATTACTTTAGTAATGATCTATATACCAACTTGCGTTTGTGTTATTAAAATGATAAAAATATTTTATAAGGAAGCACTCCTATATGAGAGTAGGTATACATTGTGTATTTGTATGTACTTAAATTTTTTCTTGTAAATACCTACTTCCTATGTATAGATGTATTTCTCTACGGTCTACGGATTTGGTATTCAATAACATTTTTAAACCACATGTATACAATTATACAAATTGAACATAGATACACGTCGATACAAAAAAGTTTAAGTACTACTGAGTATTGACATTAGGTAATCCATTTTAAACCCAGAGTCTTAGACATTCGTTAGGTACTTAAATAAAGAATTTAAAGTTCGTAAATTAACGTTATTAATTTCACTTGTAAGTACATTATACATTTATAAACCATAAGCAATCACTGTGTATAATATTTATATTTATAAATACATTTTTCATTACATTACGTTGATCAGAGCTGTACATTTATTGATTATGCGTATTGCATAGGTATATCAAAAAAATTCTTTCTGGATTAAAAAAAGTAAGATAAAAATTTGAGCATAGATATTATAGGTATACGAAAATCGTTTTTTCTTAAAAATATTTTTGTGTAGTTCTTTACTATTAATTATTTTTTGTAATATATATATATTTTCCCTATACAATTTTAATATTTTTTTCATGAACTCTATTGTATATATTATTATTATACTACATTTAACCCTGATTTTATAGTGCATTAGTGACTAATTTAATAATCAGATTAGTGCATACTGCATATAGTTCCCTATTTTCTAAAACACGTAACTATATACATGAGTGTATATTCCATGATTTTTAGTGCATTAAATGCACAGCTTTGATAATGACTATAATAATGATACAATTTTTCTCAAGTATAAAAATTTAAAATTGTATTTGCTAATAGTAAATTATGCTATCTATATTATATTGAGTGTGTAAACGTTTCCAAACATTTATTGAGTTTCCCATTTTTTGTTATTTATTTTTTGTGTTGTTTACACAATTTTACACAAAATCATAGACTGAATCTAGTTTTAACATAAGACCATAAGTCAGAACTATTTATAACTGATAAATTGGTTTTATTTAACAGCTAGATAGGCTATAAGCCTATAAATATATTTTAATTTTAGTTCATATTCACAGACGTTTAATTTCTAATTTATTGAACCACCGGCTAACATATAAACCGTACAACCTCAAAAATTAATTATGCTAAGAAAAAAAATTAAAAATCAAATTGTTAAGCTTATATCTCAAATGTATTATAATGCGTATGAAATGGTAGGGTTGTGAACCATCTGCGCACAATTACCGGACAATTGAAAAATAGATACCAAAAAACGAATTCTATTATTAACTTAATTTGTTTTTTGTTAACTGCTGTGATCTGTTTCCCGAACATAATCATATCTATATAGTTTCCTCATATATCTTTTTAAACATATATTTATTTATGTACACAATAAATTAGGTATAGGTATGGGTATATAAAATTATATTTTATACACGGAACCTAACCTAAATAGCGGAAAGCACGTTTCGTTTGCGGCCACCAGACTTGGCAAACATTGGTATTAGTAATTGTGATCAGATTGTGACTGTGTAAATTAATATAAAATTATAGCCATGGCAAAAAATTATATATTTTTAACACATAAGTTTATATATTTTAACTTTCAACTTTCATTATATAAATATGGATAGGAGTTTTACTAATACAACAAAATATTGTCAATAATATAATTAGGAGATATTTGATTACATTAAATTGAGTTAAATTGTGTGCAAACTATTGGCAAAAATGTGAGTAAACGATCAAAATGCGCAAAGCGGCAATTTCGTAGCACGTTTGGTGTGCCGTGTACACTGTACATTACAATATTAAATCATTATAATATAATAATGATAATGAATAATATATGTTTAATATTACGTACTAGATATGTTGAATTTACAATACATTATACATATATTTACATAATGTACTGATTCAAAAATTGGCCGACGACGATGGACTGGTTGTACCTACATCATTACAGTATAATGATAATTATTTGACCCAGTAGTCGGTATTCCATATTGTAATCGTTATTGTATTTTTTCCATGTCCCGTCAAACGACCAACACTTAGCGATGACCGCTCGTAATATATATACACATATATATTGTATATCTGTATATATACATAATTGCTACGTTAAAAAACAAATATATATACATAATTGCTACGTTAAAAAACAAATATATATACACGCGATGTCCGTACCTAACCTAACCACCTCGAATCTATACAAAAAAAAAATTTATTTTATCTATATGATACATAATGGTTTATAAATATTGTATAGAGTTATCATTTATATAAATTATAACCATATAGGCTTAAGTATACGAAGTGTCGAAGTATAATATACCTGTATAGAAGCGTAGGTACGTGTGCCGTATGCGTTGTACGATGTACCTACCAGTTTACTATTCCTGTATAGTATATATACTTATATATAAAAATAAACGTATCTTTTTTTTCGCTATTATCGTATATATTGTCGGGGAACTGGAAAAAATTCTTCCGTCTAGTATACTCTCAGCGTGTAGGATTCGAAGTCATATTCCTCATTAAACCTATTAATATATTTTAGATAATATATGTTTATAGGTATAGCCGTGTAGGAACAAATCCGAAGAATGGAACACAAATCGAACGCAGCCGTTTTATGAAGAATAAATAATACACATAGTCACGTAGGTTAGTTGGTTACACTATATTGGCTGTTATTCTATCAATTTTTTGAAGACAATAACATGACCACTCGATAAAGGTACGTTATAATAGCAATATTAACCCGATTTACATTCTTGACGTTTTCTTATCTCAACGAGGACGCCCAATTTTGGCGGGAACATTATAGTATAATGTATAATATACAACTATAATAATAACGGTATGTATAATGGAAGGGAGGGGCCAACAATAATATAAATCACCACTGGTTTCTGAGGGGGCTTGTAATTATATTTGAATAAATTCAATAACATTCGTATAATATATTGTATATGATCATATTTATTGGGTTTGGTTTTTTTTTTACACAATTATATTACATATATATATGTATATATATATGTATAGTGTGGCTATATAACGTTATGAAGAAAAAATATTTAGGTTCGGTTGTAACCCACGTCCCCTCCACAAACGGTTGCGCCACTGGGCGTTGTACGACGTACGTGTAGTAGGGTGTTATATATTATTATACCCATACGACAACAACAATGTCCAGTGTTATAATAATAATAATAATAATAATAATAATAAAATATATCATAATGAAACTAGCGCCGCATGCGGTATACCTATATAATAATTAAATTAAATATATATATGTACAACGGGCATATCGCCGATATTTCCTTATGGTTCGCTGCGAAAAAGGCTGCGGACGAGTGCGTATGTGCACCGCACACATAACGATAATAATAATATAATGAGTATAATAACGCATTATAATTTATAAGTATATAATGTATACGTAGTGCGATTACACACTTGCGCGCACGCGAACGCTCCGTATAACATTTCACGGGTTGTTAACGTGCGGCACGACATGGTAATATTATTATAATAATAATATAGGTAAATTGTGCGCTGCGGCCGCGACGCATCGTCAGCGCACATATTATTACATATTATTATATTATTATAAAAAAGGAGATTCCGCCGAGCTACATATTATTTACATTAACAACTGTTGTACACGCGCAGATATGTGTACCTGTATAGTAGTACCTACGTGGCTACATACTACCATAGAACAATACTTGCATACTGTTTTTATTGTTATTATTATTATTATTTTTATTATTTGTTATTAATATTATTATTATTATTTTTATGTCCCGACTTACTGTGTTGCGCTCAAAGAGCGGTACCGACCTTTTTTTCTTACACGAAAATCGCGGTAACAGCCCACGTGGACCACGATGCGTTGCTGCAATGAATAATAAATTATATTGACGATAATTATATCCTATTATTATCCCTTGAATTATTACAATAATAATATTACCAAATTTAAACGGTGTCTACGTATATAGTGAGTTTTATAACACTATTATCATAACTGACCACGCTGATACCTGCAGCGCTAACGTGAAATCCGCATGTGTTGTCTCAGACTTACAAACGTACTATGTCCGGTACAACACAGCAAAAATTTAAAATGTCAAAAACCAATAATCCATATATGCCTTGGGTCTAATAATAATAAAAATAAAAAATAATAATAATATATTTTACTCAGTTATTTATAATATTATAATAGAGTGAATTGCCCATTGTACAATTTAGAGATGAGAATAGTTATTACTTAGGGCAGCGGTTCTCAAATTTTTTTTTCGCTTACCACTTAAGTATATTATCAATCAGTCGCGTACGGCGTACGGCGTACCACTGGTGATAAAAATAAAACGATACAAACATTACATAGTTAAATACATTTATTTTAAATAAAAATGCAGTAAAATACTACAATATATTATTATTTATTTAATAATAAAAATTTATTAGTGTTTAAAAATTAAGATATGAATTAAATAACGTCTAATTATCAATCTAATATTTATTTTTAATTTTCCATTCTACTATCATGCCGCCTTCCGAGTACCACAGTTTGAGAACCGCTGACTTAGGGTATTTCAAGGGTTTTTTTTTGATAGAGTAATTTTGAATTAAGATAATATTCTCACTTTTAAAATTTTGACGGTTGATAAATGTATTCTAATTTATTAAAAACGGATTAGAAACGTTGTTGTCAAATTTGCCATGTTAGTAAGACGGAGACAACACTCATGCGCTCTGAGAAAACAAGCTTTTCTTGGTGCTCTTGGAAACGGCGGCTCACGGGATTTACGTGGTACGTTTAATGTCATCATGACGAGGGAATAAGCTTTGGCTAAACCACAGCTAAGTCTCGAAAAAGACTCGAGTTTATCGTCGTGGTTTAAAAGGAAAACAAATATCACTTCTTCGAGCTCTTATACTATAATAATATTAGGCCTATGCGCATGTATATATATACCGGCACTGGTGCAGTGTATGTATAGTCGACGACTCGCTACATTTTCGCTTCGCAGAACTCGGACCCCAAATCCGCCTACACGAGTCGCACGGATAAGGGTGGGAGTGGCAAACACGTATAAATATATATATATTTTTATACATAATATATCAGCCATCGCTATATATATATATGATATATGTATATTATGCGTATTGTATATACACACTATAGTCACTATACACATATAAATAATATAATACATTACACGTGTATTATATTATTATTATTATCATTATATTGAGGCGTTCGGGTGGACGTACGATATATAGGCTATTCCGAGAATCGTCCCTGTTGCAGCATCCCCTGTAGATATACCGCACATTTGCACTGCGCAGCGTATAATAATATTGTTTACGACGTATATGGTATAATAAACTATTACCTCGTCTCACGTTATTATTATACGGACGTATTGTTAAAAGTAAAAACGCATAGGTATGTGTACCGCACGTAGAGACGTGGACGGTCGTCTGCATGACCGTACGATATTTATGTAGACGGTTTGTGGCTATGGTTAAGCCGTTAATGCTGTGAAGCAGTTGATGACTTTATACATTTTTTTCTGGAACGTCTTAGACGATTATTTCCTAGCTAAAATGTAATTTAACTGTTACAACACACGAACCTAAGCAACTAGTTTTAATTTTACATTTTTCAACAATTATATGAGATAATTTTTAATCAATTCCAAGTAAGTAACTGAAAAGTGAAAGAAAATCATAAATCAAATTCTAAAAATCAATTTCCTTTAGTTTTAAATCTATTTTTTCGATGAAATATTTGTACTTGTTAAATATATACCAGATACCTAAAAAAAATTATTAATAAACATTTCAATAAAATTATACTACAAATTATGTTGCATATTAATACATTATTATTCACCTATAATGTAAAATATATTTGATTCATAAAATTAAATATATTAGGATTGATTGGAATAAGATTATTTATCTTGGTATTTATTATGGCTTTTAAATTTTTAGTAAGGGCATTTTTAGGTCATATTTTTCATTTTTTATTGGTCATAAACCTCCGATTTCTAGTCATGGTAACTATTACAACGCATTTCAGATATGCACATTAACAATAAATGTTCTTTACATAATAAATACGATTTGACTTTCATTATCATAGGTGATGATAAGTAGGTACATTAGCTGTATACACACGGCGGCGCATACATTTATATTACACATATTGTACATAAACATAGATATTATTATATCGTCAAATTTTCATATTATAGAATATTACATTATATAGTAAGTGCCGCAATCGCCGAAATCGAGAGGAACTTTAATTATTTTTTCAGAGAGAGCATTGAAGCATATATATTTTTTTTTGGCCCTCACCCCCAACGGACACAATCACTATAGCACCCAGAAGTGGAATTGTTCGTATATATGGATTATGGACATAGGATATGGTATTTGTATTTGTTATGTTATATATATTACAATATAAATACAAGAATAATATTTATTTAAAAAAATGCCTAACTTACAAGAACCGTTTACCAACCACAGTAAACAAGAGAATCGAGAGTTTTTTTGGCATGAATAAGTGTAGAACACATCTCTATAAATATTCGATATGGTCACCACCACTCATCAGACACCCTAACCACAGTAACATCACATGATATTCTGTTGTGCAAATAATCGTCAACATATTTACTAAACATTATATTATTTTCGGACTTTTTTGCCTTTTACTATTATTCTGACTATAATTAAATATTGGGTAAGATACATAATGACAATATAAAAGGAAAACCATACAAATATACAATTCCGACTTCTAATTTATTATTGTAGTTAATATTTAATATAAGACATAGTCATAATTTATCATAATTCATAATTATTGCATCGATAATTTTGACAATATCAAATTCTCACGAAAACGAGAAGTAAGACAGACAAATTAATGTATAATATACGATTGAAAAAAATTACGGTGGGTGGCTGATATGATTAACGAAAACCGAAATTCAGCCATTCAGATTTCAGACCACCTGCACGCTTGGTGAATATTATGTAATTCGACGACGATTTCATATTTCATACATTATTTTCCGACTTCCACAGTTCTATAAATATTATAAAGGTACTTTGGCACTTTGCTATACCTATGTATTTTATAATGTATGTTTACCCATTCCCGGGCCAAGTACATCTTTTTTATGACCCGTGTTTGTATAATACATTATACATATGTCATGTGTGTATCTTCAAGGGGGATTTTGGAAGGGATTATGATGAAATATTAGCCCCCTCAAAATTATTGTTGTACATTTTGTTCAATTAAACCGGTAGCTTATCATAATTCGTATTGAACTTGACGTGGTGAATGACAATAATACCTACTAACATATTATTATCACTTTTGTTACTATTTATCATAATTGTGTTTCACATCAGAACATAATAAATAAAATCATTTTAGTTTCTTTTTAGAGCCAATTAGTACTTTTGAGAGGTAATAATTGAAGTATACCTTTTTTAATAATAGTCGGTAAAAAGATAAAATATTAAGGGAAAATAGGAATTTTTACACAAGACCAGTTTTTGATAAAATCGATATTGTTTTTTTGGTGTAGGTTATAGGTAACTCAAAAACAAATAACAGTAGAAACTTGAAAATGTGGACTATTTTTTAAGCTTTTGGAGCTATTTTATACATGTTATAACATTTTCGATTTTATGTTACTTTTTCTACATTATACATCGATATTTTCGATTGGACAGAAAGTTGGAAAATGAAATACAAGGTTGCTATTAAATTGTTCATATATAGTGTAAACAATATTGAAAAACATAGTCTCAATATATTTCTATAAGCGTTTTAATTTAGAATTTTAACAAAAATCATAAAAATCATGAAAAGTTAAGTGTTATTTTGAGTTAGAAATCATCTATTTTGCATTAAAAAATACATTTTTCTGGCAAAGACACCTGTTTTTTAATTAATTATAATTTCGATGTACCTAAGACCATTTTCGTTGTAATTCGGAAGTACTAGTCACGTGGGTAAGTATTAGGTATAGTCATATATAATGTTATATATATATCACACAGAGTTTAACCTGTTAACTAAATACGAAATACTTACCAATATCAATACTTACTAGTTACTAATTTACTATAATACTATATTAGTATAGGTATTAGGTTGTAGCCTGTAGTTAAAATATTCAGCTAATAAACTATAACGCCCATTACTCAATATCATACAGATTTATAGATTCATAAGTCATACAATTTGAATCGGCGATAACAGTCATTTATCATTATAATATTGTTATCTTACATTCATAACGCTTAAATTTACCGTTGACCGCGTGAAACTATTAACATTTTAATACGTAGATAAATAAGTAACAACATGAAATAAGCGCATTTCTTCGTTTGTATTCGTATAATAAACATGAATCATATATTACTGATTCACAATTCACTACAACTTACACACGATGATTGGCGATTGACTATTTAAAATGGAAAGATTATTAAGTGATTTAGATTAATAAAAACAATAATAATATGAACAAATGTAGCCGATTGGCATTGGGGTATTTGTAGTTAATTATAATTTTAAATTATTGATATAAATATATAATATTATACCTTCAGGTGAAATTAATTTATTTGTGATTTGTGAATCAAAATCCAATTTAATTTATTAGAAGGTATATTGTTATAATTTAGGATTTTAAGTATTAAGGTATATATTATTATTACAAAATTAAATTCTTATTTGTTAGTACTTAGTAGCAATGTAACATAGCTTATTTTTTTATCGTAATTAACATGACGTCTAATCTAAAGCATAATATTGTGTGTTTCAATGATCGACAAAAGAGTATCTACATAATTCCACTTATTACTTTCCGTTTCTAACATAACATTAAAATAAAATTACACACTTGGTATTAAAACAGGCAAGTTAGTACCTATATAATAGTAAGTGCAATTTTTTTTCTATTTAATAAGTCCTTCAAGCTCAAGTACATTTCTAAATAATTTTGGTACTTATGATTTTTTTTAAAGTACTAAATTAACTAAATTTTTTTAAAATTGTAATGTTAATATGGTTATGGGTACTTATATACCTATAAAGTAGTTGGTTTAACAATTAATAGTGTTTAATTAGTGATTAAATAAAAATAATACATCTTTATGGAACGCGTGTTACATTGGTCATTGACCACATCATGACACATATACATTTATGGTATTTTTTTCATTTTTAACCTATTAAATAAGTTATAACTTATAATAATAATATATTAATATGTGTTTAGTGTGTATACAAATACAGTATTACAGTACCTAATACCTAATTAGGTATATATATAAAATAATAAATTTATGTGTCTATTTGTATTAGATTTTTAAAATCTTGATGATTTTAATTTTTGGTTTTTAAAAGTTTTATTTTAGTCTACTACCTACCTTACTAAATAATATCGTTGTTATATTATACTCGGCAATCGTTGTGTTAAATCCTTAATTAACAGTTAGGTAATTGTTATTTAGATACAGTTTAGTACAAATATATACTTAATAATTACAATATTTATATTAATAGGTATAATTAAGATTAACGTTGTATCATTGTATGGCATTATGGCATACCTACTATAATAATATTATAATTTTTGATTTATAAATATCCAAATATCCAACAATTAATATAATAAATAATTTAAAAAGTTTAGTTGAAGCGCTATCTAGTGGTTTTTATATTTATTATGTTGTTTTTATTTTTAGCCATCTAGATTATAACGACGCATGATTTAAGATATATTATGTCATAAAGTTAGATCACAGACTACTGACTAAGATAGATCTATGAGTGAGATATAAGCAACGTTTACAATCGCAGCCACTGAGTGGGCCAGTGTATTAGATTATATACGATTGTGAATGCCTATAATATTAGCCAAGTATTGCTGTCGATCAGTTATGTATTGTACCAAAGAGTTTTCCGTTAGGAGCTGCAGGCATCTTACAACAGTACTCACCACTAGATTCAGCGCTAATAATATTAAAAGGAACCCAGTATCATTATTTTTTTTAAATGGTGATCTTCCTGAGAGACGTTTTCGGCTTTCAAGCACGGTTTAAGATGTGCTTTCAAGCTTTCATCGAACCTCACATTTTTATCTTCAAAATGTTGAAAATATTTTAAGCAACAAAAAATCAATATGTACATCTTTGTAATACCTGCAGGTATTAAAACATACAGTTAATTTATAATAATTATTATAATCAACAGAAGAATTACATTTTGTCTTCAATAATTTTGTTTATTTTTTATTTAAGGGTATTAAGATAATAGGAAAGGTGTTATGCTCTTCAGCTCTTGAACCTTTGACGTATAAATACATAGTATCTGTGTATAAATATTTGGCCCGTATTGGTAATTCGAGTTTGAAACCACTGATCTAGAGAGCTTTAATACAATATATAGGTTCTCCAAACTGATCTATAGTTGGTATTTATCTTATGAAATATGAAGAAATCTTAGTTCATGACATTGAACTATACAATAACTATATTATTATCTAGTTTAATGGTTCATGATTATGATTTATGTTATACTCTGAAGATTATCCAGATCTATAATATTATCCCATTTACCTACTATAGTGAGTACGACTGAGTGTCTGCGTTTCACAACACTGAACAAATATAGTGTCTAAAGCGCCAGTTAACAATTTTTCGTCAAGGTTTCCAAAGCTAACACTTAAATATGGCGGGAAATTTAAAATTACACTTGCTAATTATTTGAAACACGATGTAGGTAAAACATACTTTTTTTTACCTACATCGTGATTTGAAAGTACAAATTGTGAGCCCCTGTGAAGACCACTACCCAGACTGAGGTTTCAAATTTTACCATGGTCCAGGTCTTGGTAACAACAATAATGTATTATCACCATTCACTATCATTCTATTATCATATCCCTGGTAACAATAATAATACAACTTAAAATAAGATTAAAAAAAATGTTATTTATTTTTTAAAAACATAACACATTAACACGTACTATTAATGTGAATTTGTTGTTTGGAAAGTATTTGGTCTGTTACGGTATTAAAAGTCACAATTACTTAAAGTAATAGACTTGACACATTCAAATAATTCAGAATGGCTAATCCAAAAGCTTTTCTACACGAATGGTGTGCAAAAAATAACTTGGAACCTCAATTTGAAATCAAGCAAGCCGGTAAAATTTTATGAATCTCCAGTAGAAAAGTGTTTAATCTTATATAATGATTTTTCTGTTTGCTATTGAGTAAAGAATATAATTATAATGTTTTGCAAACATTTTTTGTAGATGGGTGAAATGATTTTTGTAACTTCCCCTTTGTGATTTTACAAGAGTATGACAACCAAAAAATAAATTAACAATCATCACATATTATATTATCACATATAACAAATTATAGAAATTCTGAATATTTTATTCTAGGTACAAAATTTAATATACGGTTTATATGTGAAGTTACCGTAAGTGGACATAATTATGTTGGTGTAGGAAATTCGACTAGTAAAAAAGATGCTCAAGGAAATGCATCAAAAGACTATCTCTTATACTTGACAAGGCAAGGATTGGTATCTGCTGACTCATTACCACCTGTAAGTTCATTAATCTAGTATGTTAAATTTATTATTATTATACTAAGTATGGGTTTTATTAGAATTTTATTTCTGGTCCTGCTTCAAATGATTCAATGGTTAAAGCACCAGGAAGATTAATGAATAATGAGCCACCAAAATCTGTATATCAACAAGGCCAAACTCCCAATATGCTCGGTGAAGCTTATCGACCAATTGGGAAGACAGATTTTCAGTTTAAAGATTTTTTAAATGAAGAAAGTAAAGTTGAAGAGGTAAAATCCTTTTTATTTTTATTTATAACTATTTGTTACTATTTTTAAATTTTTAACTTTATTAATAGGCAGAAAATTTAGATGTGAATGCTGCTGTACATGGTAATTGGACAATTGATAATGCCAAATCACGTTTAAATCAATTTATTCAATCTAATAAGTTAAAAAACATTGATTACAAATATAGTTTTATGGGAAAGTAAGTAATATTATTATATCTCCTATAATTCGTACTAATGTTCTTTATATAAATAAAACTGACGATCACGTCCATCCTTTTTTTCCTTTTTTCCCTTGTGGTCTTTTCCCTGTTGGTTTCCAAGACATAACTTCATTGATTATGTTATCGTCATTTTCCCACATTATGTGCCCAAACTACTGGATTCTCTGAACCCTTATGTAATATTAAATTGGAGTCATTTCTGTTTCCTTCATCAGGCCTTTGTTATACTTTCTCCTCCACTTACCAGTGTTCATATCTAATTTTGATCCACATATCATTTGCCATATCTTGTTTTCAAAAGTAGTAAATTTTTGTTCTGTGATTTTTGTAGTTGTCCCCGTGCTTCTCATCCATGTATTAATATAGCTCTCACTATCATTGTGTAGAGTTTAACTTTTGTTTTTTTGACAGAATTTTTGATTTGAAAAATTTTGATAGTTCAAGAGACGCTTTTACTATCCTAATTCCAATCTCTTGTGACCAGTCATTTTTTGTATTTATATTTACATCAAGGTATTTAAACTTATTAATTTTATCGTATATTCATTCATCAGGGTTAGTTATGCCTGTGTCCATGTATAATAGCTCTATTCTCCTTGTCTTTTCTGACTTTTATTTTTAGTCTTATTTTATTGGCTTATTTTTCTAGGACTTTCTCTGCTTTCTCTGTATCATATTTGGTATTGCCTACGATTTTGAGATTATCAGCAAAACCCAGAATTTTTGTATCTTTCACTGGCTTATTTCTATACCCGTTGCTTCCCTGCTATCTCTATCTACCCTGATTTGATACTGTGTTTCTCCATGCGCATCTTGATTAGTCCTTTTAGTTTTTTGGGTACTCCAAATGTATTCATTATGTTTTATAGTCTATCAATGGATGCTATTGTAGGCCTTTTAAAGTTTATAAATATTTGCCAGAGGTTTTGTCAGAATTCATATTTCTTTTCTATGATCTGACTTATGACTGCAATTTGTTTAATAGTTGATCTCCTCTTTCTAAAACCACAGTGATATTCATTCAGGTTTTTTTCTGTGTAAGGAATTATGCGGTTGAGTAGTACTTTAGAAAATACTTTGTATGCTGAATTCAAGAGCAATATTCCTCTGTAATTTCCACACTCTGTTTTAATTACCTTTGGTGAATGGGGATAATATTAATTATCCCCATTCACCAAAAAAGTGAAATGTTCTTCTTAAAATTCTTTCTTCCTGTTTTCAGGCATTTGTTCGTCTTTACTGTATTTGATATATCATCAGATCCTGACGTCTTCCAGTTTTTTAGGCTCTTAATAGCGATCTTGTCTCCCTCCAGGGTTATATCGCCAATCATTGGTCTTGCTGTCTGGTAATATGCGTTTCCTATTGGGTTCAATGGTATTTCCGTATTAAGCAAATCTATGAAGTATTCCTTCCATCTTTTAACTTAATCACTGGGATCCATAAGAATAACTCCATTTCTACCCTTTATTGTCTTCAGGGTTGTGTTAAAATCTTTATGCTGTCCAATTGTCTTGAAGAAGTTTCTAATTCTTTCTTACAAGCAATCCTTTTTGGCTTCCTCCAAAATCCCATTTATGAACTTCTTTTTTTCTCTTTGTGATAGGCTCTTACAGTTTTTCCTTTTTATTAAAAATAGAAATATCCACCCTTTAATCTAGTTTAATAATTTTGTTTAGTATATACTATGTTTAGTTTATCTACTGTATAGCAGAGCAGTTACTTATTTGACGGCTGTGTATTATTTTAAAGAATTAAAGATTAAGAATTAAAGATAATTTTAAGATTCAAGTAAGCAAACTAATATATTTTTATATTTTTTAGGAGTTTTGTAGCTGAAATGTCAATATATGTAGCAAAACTTGGAAGAAGTAAATTATTGCTTAAAGATATAATAAACTTTCTTTCTATAGCTTAGTACACAATTGTAATTATTTGATTTAGATGTAACTGCTCATGAAAGTGGTTCAAACAAACAATCAGCATCCAAAAGTTGTGCATTATCTTTGATCCGTCAACTATACCATTTAGGTGTTATTGAACCATTCTCAGGATCTTTAAAAAAAACTATTTTAAACATAGTAGAACCATATGAAGTTAATGTTGATCCTTTGATATTAAACAAAGTATATGATATATTGCAAGAGTTTAATATTGAACCTGTAATTAAGGTAAATTATAAAGTTAAGACAATAATTAATAATTATTATAAGCGTATATTTATTGTTCGAAGAATGATACTGTTATTGAACCAGAAACCACAATTTCATTAATTTCTAATCAAGTGCTTGCGGAATTTAATGAGTCAAAACCGGTTAGATTAACAGGAGTGATTCCATGGTCACCGCCTCAACCAAATTGGAACCCTTGGTTGGCCATAAATATTGATGAAGGCCCTTTAGCTACTGTAAGTTTGAAGTTAAAAATTAAAACTGCATTTCTCATACATTTAGTTAAAAAAATTATCATGAGTTGCATAGTATAATTATATTCATTTCTAGTATGCAGAGTGATTCACCAAGCATGCTCAACTTCTTTTTCTTCAATAGCACAGTTATTCTTGAAATTTTAAAATATACTTAAAGGCCATATTTTTAATTTCTCTGAGTTTTTGTAATACTTAAGGAGTGTTCTGTAAAAGTACAAACTTTAGTTTTTCAATTGAGAATTTTCTTTTTCTACTTTAAGCTATTTAGCCCATTTTGTTTGAAAATTTTGTAAGTATCAATATTAAAATTTGATCTAATAGTTTTTAAGTTAGTATTATATAGTATTTAATTTTGTATGCCAAGGATAATGGGTTTGGAAGATAATATAGGTTAGGTTTATCTTTTTTTTAATCTATTAACATTTTAATTTTGTAAAAATCATTCAAGTATAAAAAACGCTAGATACAATATTAAATTTATTTTATATTTTTGCAAACCATTTTTTGGGACTTTTATCCCTTTTCCTTAATTTAAACATTTTAATAACTGAAAAATTACTTGGTTGTTGATTTTTCAATTAGGTACATCAACACATTCAAAAAAATAATATTCTTAATCGATAACAGTAATAAAAGGGATTCTCATTTGAAAAACTGAAGTTTGTATTAAGTAGGTTGATGACATAGCCTGCAAAGAGTAATGATAATTGATAAATAATAATATCCATGAATAACGAGATATAATAAAAATAATTATATACCTAGTTTGGATATATGTTAATCACTTTGTTTAAATACGTATTGATATTTACAGGCTAGTTTAGATCAACTTAGTGAAGAACTAGCTAAAGATTATAGTATGAAATTAAACTCCTCGGAAAGTTTTAACGAAAGTATTGCAATGCGTAGTCAACTTCCAGTATTTGCTAAAAAATATGAAATATTAGATGTAATAAGGAAAAACTCAATTGTTATTGTTCAAGGGAGTACTGGTTGTGGTAAAACTACTCAGGTTAGTTATGATTTAAAAAATCATAAAATATTTATTTTAATGTATTTTACTCTTACTTAAACATAATTTGTTATTTTAGGTTTGTCAATTTATACTTGATGAGTTCTTGCAAAATGATCAAGGGGCACACTGCAATATAATTTGTACGCAACCAAGAAAAATATCAGCCATCTCTGTTGCTGACAGAGTGGCTTTTGAAAGAAAAGAAGATATAGGTTTAAGTGTTGGATATAGTGTTAGATTTGATAGCATATTTCCGAGACCGTATGGGGCAATTTTGTTTTGTACAGTTGGTAAATATTTTTTGTTCTAAACATTTTTGTATTGAAGTATTAAACCATAATTAAAAAAAATTGCGTAGGTGTGTTATTGCGTAAATTGGAAAATGGCATGCGTGGCATATCACATATAATTGTTGATGAAATACACGAGCGTGATGTAAATAGTGATTTCCTCATGGTTGTACTTAAAGATATGATATATAACTATCCTGACCTAAGAGTTATTTTTATGTCTGCCACGATTAATACTGATATGTTTTCTAATTACTTTAATTGTTGTCCTGTCATTGATGTAGAAGGGAGATGCTATCCTGTGAAAGGTAAATTTGTCAATAATTATATTGGTTGAAAATATTATTTAAATCTATTTCTTTTCAGAATATTTTCTCGAAGATATTGTTCAAATTTTAAATTATCAGCCAACTCCAGATATCAAAAAACGTAAGAATAAAGATAAAGATGAAGAATCTGTTATTGCTGCTCAGGATCATGAGGAAAATTGTAATTTACTTGTATCTGATAACTATCCCCCGGAAATCAAAGCTAAAATGGCCTTGATTAGTGAAAAAGATGTTGATTTTGAAATTATTGAAGCAAGTATTTTTTTTAAATATGATCTAACAAGAACATTAATAATAATAGTTAAATATAATTCATGTCTTAGGCATTATTAATGCACATTGAAGTTAAGATGAATACACCTGGAGCAGTTCTAATATTTTTACCTGGTTGGAATTTAATTTTTGCCCTCCAAAAATATTTGACTCAGAAACAATTTTTTGGTTTGTGAAATTATATATATTCACAATATAGAATACTTATTTATTTTCTTTTTTTAGCATCTTCAAAATTTTGTATACTACCACTCCATTCTCAACTTCCGTGTGCAGATCAACGTAGAGTTTTTGAACCTGTACCATCTGGAGTAAGAAAGGTAAAAAAAAAAAAAATTCTAAAATATGTTGAATGTTTAAAATTTTTATATTTTGATTGTGTTATGACTGGTTTCATATTAAGTTAACTGTCATCGTAGTAAAAAATAATAAATGAATTCTTTCATGAAGTATATTATTATTCCTATAAAGTCTGAAAATACATGTAAGAACTAAATATACTCTGTTCTATGGCTAAATTCTATAACTTAAATTTATCATATCAATGTTATAGTTATTGAACTAATTAAAGCATTTTAAGTTTAAATAAAGCAAAAAAAATATTCAAAATCTAAATAAAAGCACTACATTTTTAACGTTTTAAGAAATAAATCCAATATATGATTACTGTTAATTTTTATACGTATTGGATGCTATTATTACTACCGGACACGGGTTGGTTAGTTAACTATTCTGAATTATGTTGTAAATGATGATCAAGTTGATCCAGCAAAATAGTTATTTTTAAATATGTTTCTAAATGATTATATATATATATATATATACAATATATAGGATAGTTAGAGCTGTCAAATTTTATTTTACTTAAAATGGATCAAACATTTTTGTACAATTTTTATCAAAACAATCATGCCTTACCTTCACTGTCAACCATCAGCTTCAATATTAAAGTTTTATATTATAACCAAGGGCGGAGTGGGAACCAAATCCAGGCTGGGAGTTAGATATTTATCCAGGCTACCCACCAAAAAATTTTTTCTCCCTACTCGAATTTCGTTTTTCTATTTACCTATTTCAAAATTATTGTATAAGTAGCTTTCATTTCATTACTACTTTCAGTATTATAAAAGTATTTCAATCACTATTTTGCTATTTCTTTTAACTTCTGTCTTCCAATGCATTATAATTAATATACCACAAATACCTGAAAGTCTGAAAAATAAAATTTGTAGGTATAATTTAATATTTGAAACCAACAAAATACAGTGAACGCTCCTTATAAGACTCACTTTGGGATCAGCACAATGTGAGTCTTATAAACGAATGAATCTTAGGCGAAGTGGGAAAAAAAAATTTAATTACATATTTATGAATTTCATTTGACTACATATTACTTATTACATACTTATTATTGAATAAATTAAAAAAATTATAATTATAGTACATATAAAAATAATTACACACATTATTAGACAATTATAAAAGATGTATGAATAATGTTACCTATTTATTATTTAAAAAAAAAAAAATTGTAATTTTGGTTTGTTTTGAGTTTTAAACTAATATTCCGGAAGTATATTGGAATAAAATTTGTTGTACATACACACATAATAAAGCAAATAAAAACCAATTTATTTCTAAATTTTAACCAAAAATGTTTATTTTTACCATTTTGTTTATGAAATTTGAGTATTATAAACAAAGTGTTGAGTTTTAAAACCGAATTTTTCATAATGTATTTGAATACTTCCTGACCATTTCAGACGATTTTGAGTCTAATAAGCGACTGAACCTTATATCCGTGAGTCTTATAAACAGCGTTCACTGTTTTAATAATTATATATTGTGTTTTAATAGTGTAGGTATAGTAGGTATAAGGTAATAAGTAATAAATAAATACATAAATTATAAACAATCTAATAGCTTAGATTTCTCAACAACTGCATTTATGATAATATTATTATCTATTTCCATGTTGTATTATAAAAATACTTATATCAATAAATTGCTTTGATTTTATTTGATGTCTATATTTATGTACCAAATATTTTGTAATTGTATATCCAAAGCTTTCTCATACGATTGTACGAGGCTATCGCTGTGTACTATTATTGCATTAATAATATTTGTAGTACAATAATTTAATAGAAACAAATTTTTTACGTATTTAGCATTTACTAATATTTTGTAAATTAAATTAAATTAAAAAAAAAAAATCTAACAAAATGACCAGGCCACCAGGTCATAATATGGTCCAGGCCATCTGAAAAATTTCCATTTCCAGACTTGCCACTGATTAAACAATAGAAACATTAAAAACAAACCACATCAAAATTATAGTTATAAGTACTCAATTATTTTTAAAAGATCAAATATTTTTCAGGTAATTTTATCTACAAATATAGCAGAAACATCAATAACTATTAATGATGTAGTATTTGTAATTAATTATTGCAAAGCAAAGATAAAATTATTTACTACACATAATAATATGACTCATTATGCAACGGTTTGGGCGTCTAAGACAAACATGCAGCAAAGAAAAGGCCGAGCTGGCCGTGTTAAAGACGGTTTCTGTTTTCACTTATGCTCAAAGGTAATCAAAGATTTTATTTTAAAAAAAAAAGAAAATTATTAATTATAGATAAATGTATTTAATATGACCAAAGCAAATCATTTATAATGACTGAATACATAAAATTATATTTTGCCATATGATCATTTTTAATTGCTTATCCTTAATTTTATTCATTTAATAGCATACGAGTTCTGGTACCTTTCATTGTGTTTACTTTTTATGGTTTTTTATTTTTTACTTTAACATTAAATTTTAAAGGCACGTTATGATAAAATGGATGATCACATAACACCAGAAATTTTCCGTACACCATTACATGAAATAGCTTTATCTATTAAATTGTTACGACTTGGAGATATTGGACAATTTCTTAGCAAGGCTATTGAACCTCCTCCCATTGACGCTGTAATTGAAGCCCAAGTGATGCTCAAAGGTAAAATGCTGCTACTATGATATTCAAAAAATAAAAATAAAATGATTGGTTCTTAAATGCAAACTAAATTAATCAGTGAAACAAATAATGTTTTTACTGGTTAGTTGTGTTTCAAACATATACTTTTAACCAATAAACTATGAAGATCTACATTGAGTTGAATAATGTATTTCTTCAATTTGGTTTGCAAACATAACAATTTATATTGAGGAACTGTGTTTTATTTGAATATCATAGTAAGCAGCAATTTTTATTAATTAAAATATCACCATGTTTTTATTTTATTCTTTAATATCAACGACATGGTTATTAACTACTATTAGATTAACATTGTAACTTATAGCCCTCATTAAAAATTGAGTGTTTTCTTATGTTTATTCATTAGTGAAAATCTTATTTTATTAAGAATAATTCTATTAATATTTGTAAAGAATTTTAAGCTTGACTGAATTTTTTTTAAATTTTTGCTTTTAAATTCTAATTACTTAAACACTTATGCAAAAATGTTCTACTGTTTAAATGTTTCTAAATATTCTTTTATAGTTCTATTAATATACTATTTTTTATGTTCAAATATTTTAGAGATGAAATGTCTTGGAACAAATGAAGAGTTGACGCCACTTGGTCGTATTTTAGCAAAATTACCTATCGAGCCACAGATTGGTCGCATGATGGTATTAGGAAATATCTTAATGCTAGGTGACGCTTTGGCTATTATAGCAGCTATCTGTTCAAACATGACAGATATATTTGTATTTGGTAATTAATTTTATATACGTAAGGTAATTTGTTTCAAATCAATGTTTTTTAATATTTATGTATGTTTTAGATCATAGAATGACACCAGCACAGCGTGCTTTCTCTGGTAACCGTTGTTCTGATCATTTAACTGTACTAAATGCTTTTCATCAATGGCAATCTTTGGTCTACCGTAAAATTGATACAACAGAATTCTGTGAACGTAAAATGTTGTCGCAACCATCATTGACTACAACAGCAGATGTTATGGTACCTTTTTTATACTATTTAAAGTTATTTATAATATTTAAAACAATAACTGTATTTATAATACTCAAAATTAATTGTTCTATCAGGAACAACTAAAAGATCTATTTATCAAAATTGGATTTCCTGAAATATGTTTTGAAAGACAAAGATTTGATTTTGGAAAAACCGGAATGGATGATGAACCAATATTAGATGTAGTATCTGCCATTTTAACTATGGGCTTTTATCCTAACGTGTGTTATCATAAAGAAAAACGAAAGGTTACTTTTTAATTTTATATATTTTTTAACAAACATATTTTAATCATTAAAATTATAAAGTGTTTCAATACAGATATAAAGTTGCTTAAGTTTTGAAACTAAAAATTATGAAAAAAAACTTCGCTTCATTTTTTTTTAGAAGCTTGTTAGACCATACTCTATTTAGAATAAGAATAGACTGTACTCGTGCTTATAGCAGGCAATGGTCTGTGGAGTGGGGCAGATACGCAAACTAAGACCAGATTCTGTCTGCCATACATTCTTATTTTAAAAGAGTAAAGTTAATTTTTATATTGGAAGACACCAAATCGAGACTCTTTTTCATTTTGACTCATGCATAGCTATAGCTTTTAACTTTGATGATTGCATTCTAAAGACTACACATGACTGTTGTTTTCTGGTTTAAAATTTAGTTTAAAATCATACATTTTATTGGAATTAAAATTAAAAACAACAATTTTTTGAGCATATTTCATAGTGACATTTTTATTCCAATTCAATAGACAGTAAATGTAATGTATTGTTATATTTTTAATTTGGTTCTCATTGCAAATAATATATCACTATATACAGTAAATACAAAATATTGATTTTATTCCAATGAATTTACTGTTTCAACCCATTTGAAGATTCTTTGATGATGTGAATATTACATTTATTTAATTAAATATATTAATATGTATTCTGTGTTTAAATATAGGTGTACACAACAGAAGGAAAGGCTGCACTTATTCATAAGACATCTGTAAATTGTAATAATGTCATGGCCGCTGGCTCTTTCCAGTCACCATTTTTTGTATTTGCAGAAAAGGTAAGATATGGCATATTCTAGTCTAAATTAATCTTACTCATTAAAATAGTATGAAACTATGACCTAATAAAATGTAATTTTACAAAATAATGAATAATTTATGTAGAATAATAATATATTTTTTAATTTAATTTTTTTTATTTAGGTACGTACTAGAGCTGTATCTTGCAAGCAAATGACCATGGTAACTCCTATTCATCTTCTATTGTTTGGTGCTCGTAAAATTGAATATACCAAAGAATTTGTCCAATTAGATAATTGGTATGTAATGGTTGTCAACTTAACAAGTAAATCATATAGGTAGTTTGTCCCACTAGGATTTACCTACGATATCTCCTGCGACAATAAATATATCATAAATCTATTTTTTTTTTATTAGACTCACAGAGACAAGGACACATATTTTATTATTAAATTTCATTAATTTTTGGTAAAAAAGTTAAAAAATTGTTTTTTGATTTTGTATATTGAAACAATGAAGATATCAATTTTGTAGTTTTTTTCTGAAAATTTTGACCTTTCAACATTTTAATTTCATTATTTTCATGGTTTTTGATCATTTTTTTAGTATATAGGTAAAACAGCAAAAACCGGTTTTTGTCCAGGCGGTAGGTACCCCTTTATGACTAATGGGTATATCCTCATGGGACATTCTGTATATATATATGTATATAATGAAGTTTAAAAAAATATTATGTCCACTGTCTAGGATTATAAATTTTTATTAAAATATAATATTATTCAATAAAGCTATGAACCATCTTATATTTTAAAGGATAACTTTAAAAATGGATGCTACAGCTGCTTCTGCGATTGTAGCTTTAAGACCAGCTATTGAAAGATTAATTGTTCAGGCATCTGAACAACCAGAATTAATTGGAATGTTAAGTGAAGCAGATATTAAACTTATCAATATTCTCAAAGAACTATGCAATTTTAACTGTGGTAGATATAATCTTTCTCCAATATCGTTTGTTCAAGGGTAAGTACATTTTTAAAAAAATGTATTTATCAAATAAAATGTATACAATTTTTTTAAATTTACAGTGATAGACCAAATAATAAAAGACAGTTTAGCCAAGCATTTAATGAGAGCGATGAAGCTTCAAATGCTAAATTTCAACATATTAATCATTCCTACCCTAGCTATAATAATTTTCAAAGAGGGGGTAGAGGAGGTTATAATCAAGGAAGAGGTTTCCGTGAAAATTCTTCATCGTTTCGTGGTGGATATAACCAAAGAGGTTATTATGGCGGTGGGCGCTCTGGAAGAGGTATGTAACGTTTTGAGATTTATTTTAGTTAAATTATAAACTGTTTTCATCAAATAAATTTTTTTCATATTTATGTCATAAATAATTACATTTAGTTTGAACTACTGTAATTTAATGTGTTATATATATCTGACATATGTATATAATATTATGCTATATATGCCACAGGGGTGTTGACTATCTTATGTTTAAGTGTGTCTTGTGATACACCTTTAAATTTAATACATGTTTTTCAAAGTTATCCGCATTTAATAATATTACAATTATATATTTATATTATTAACATAAGTTTGTTAGCTTTTTAACTTAAGTCACTACCATTATCACCACCATATATGTGTACTATGTGCACTGAGCAGAAGTTATCGGCAGGGTAGTCATAAATAATATTAAGTATTTAAAAGTTATTCATAAGTTCTGTTTCACTTTTTGGGCTGTTTTAACCACCATAGTCGGGGACGCAAAAATGATCTATGCCGCCTGCCTGTTGTTCATACTCATCAACTCACCATATTAACAATTGGTTCTTAATATTATAATGCCGCGCTGGCTGTTACTATAGAAAATAGATAAAACTATAACTGGCTGTTACGTGTATAAAATGATATTCACAGTGATTTGACAACCACTATCAAAAAATTGCTGCTTGGCACATGACAGTCAGAGATTATTTTTTGCGTCCCTGACTATAACCACTATTTACCATTAAATCCACATATTATAAACTGCACAAATAAAATTCTCTTTAAAATTTAAAATATCATACCACAAGAATTATAGTTACAATTTACAAGTACTCACTAGTCATGTACATACACAGGAAAGGAATACCATTAATATACAAAATATAATAAATATTTATGTCTCGTATATTTTCCTCCAATTGAGCTTTTATGATTAAATTAGTATAAAAAATAACAATATACATTATACATAACAATATTATTATAAAATTATGCTTGTATCTAATTGAATTCTAAAAAATAATAATCTCTTTTTTTAGGACGAGGTTTCAGAGGCTATAGCGGTGCAGACGGCTTTAAAAGAGGTTACTGAGCCAGATAGTTGTACAATAAATGTATTTATTCATCTAATTCATTATGATAATGACTTTATTATTATTCTTTCAATAAGACAAATCATTTATTCATCCTTATTGTAATTGAATAATTTTTGACTCATTTTATACAACAAAAACATTAAAATTATTTTATCATTAAATTATACATTTTAATGTACATTTAATCTATTTGTCACTTTTAGTGCCACTTTCCAATGCTTTCTTTTGTTCTTGTTGGTACCTGAAACATTAATTAAGATATCAGTTTGTTATAATTTCTACAACCATTTATCTAAGTTGTTTAATGGACTAAACAATAATTCAAATTGGGGGACGAGGTGACCGAGTGGTCTGACTCTTCCGCTGCGACGCAGCCGGTCGCGGTTCGATCCTCGGCCACCGGGCGGCATTTTTCTCCGGACAATTCGCGGTGACCGGAGAACAAGTGCTGCCATCCCCACCCCCGGGGCATGGCAGAAACCTACGGGTGCCCCATTCGAAATTCTGCCAAAACAAACACACACGTGTTCCCCCTACCGTTCCAAAAACCTACAAACCATCAATACAAAAAAAAAAAAACCTACAGTACCTACTAATAGCTAATGGCCTCAGTTGCCGGGCTCAGGATCAATTAAAAAAAAAAAAAAATAATTCAAATTATTGTGACTAATTTTAGAAAATATAATAAATAGTTATAAATTAATGCAAACATTTACATTTTTTCATTGGTTTCAAATAGTAATAATATGATAAGTTATTGCAATAAGTGAAAACTTGAACTGATAATTTTAACAGTATCTTTACAAGCAGTGATTTGTATAGAATTTTCAACATGGAGGGGGGTGGACATGCCTATGAAGTTATGAATATTCGATAACACATAAATAATAAAAATCAATAACCAATTAATCATAAATTTAATACAGTCAATGAGGTTGGGGAAGGCCATGGATGGCTCCTAGATCCTCTGGATATATCACTGCTTACAAGATAGAAATAAGAACAAATATCTATGATGATCCATTAAAAATAAGAGTTGTTATTGACATTATTTTATAAGATTTCTTTTGAACATGTTTTAATATCCTATTAACTTTTAAGCTATATTGTAAGAGTGTTAACGTTGTTATAAATATATTTAGAACTTACATAAAAGCTCTGACCAAGTGATATAAATTTGTAGCACCCACAAAAACATTAACGCTAAACAAGCTCCAGTTTTTTGGTATAATGACGAGTGAATATCGTGACCACACGATACCGGTGGCAGCTAATGCTGAGCATTGAGATATGCTAATTTTTTCTGCTGGACGAGTAATATCTCCAATTCCAGCAATAACTAAGCCCTAGAAAAGTATATATTATCACAATTAAAAAGATAGATTAAATAGAAATGTTAATCATCAGAGCTCGGATGTTTATGACTGCATATTTTTTTCGCTCAACTAGAATCTTAGTTGGGTATGATATAAACTCAATTCTTACAGTTTAGATTATAGCTATGCAAACTTATTTTGGATATTTTTACATAATTATTGACATTTTTGACCATATAAACACATATAATGATGATTTCTAGATTAAGATGCATGTTTTAAAAAATTATAAGTAAAATATTAAAAATTTTCTATATTATTATAAATTGACTATTATACTTGTTAATTGTGTTAAAGAGTAAGACCCGTAAAAAAAAATTAAGAGATTAGATAATTATATAAATATACTTTCAGATCGTCAAAGGTCTTGACAATTTGAAAATATCAGCAAAATAATTGTTATAGATACAGTATAATTCAGATATTTAAAGTACTTGACCTATGCACAAGTCAACTTCAATAGATCGGCAAGTAATTAATATTTTTTCAATATTTAATACTTGTATATTTTATAATCAGGTTATTTTAAACACTCATTCACAAGAGTATAATATCATTTTTTTTAAATATTAACCCTTTAATTGAATATATTTTTTGAAAAATAGGTATATTTGATATATTTTAAGGCATATAATTGCAAATTTTAATGAAATTCTGGTCAAATATCCAAGCTCTACTCATAATTATTACCCATTTAAATGCGGGTGCCCAGAAGAAAATAGTCTTTGGACCTGCAAAAATAAAATTGAGTTATGTCAATGTTTCTCACATGAATTTGGACTGAAAAGGTCGGTTGTTGTAATAAAATTTATTTTTAAAATTACCCGCCGGATGTTCCCAGAGTGGTCTCAAGCCCCGTGGTACAACTTTGTCGGCTGCTGAAACTACGGCTTTGTAGACGACCGACATGTCTTAGGAAATAAGGAAGTTCGACTTTTTAAGTAACAGGACGTAATATTCAACCAATAACTGTGCCACAGATGATATCGGTAAATACAATAATTGTCACTGGTCAATTATAATATGAACTTGAAGTGCCCTCCGGGATAGGGACAAGGTCGACGTCTTGATGATATTATTCTGATTATGGTCAAAATTAATAAAATACAAAATAATTATAATGTAGAGTTATTCATTGACTGCGACACCGAGTGATAAGGTTTATCAAAACACCTTGCGATATCAGCTTTTATCAATGTACATGGCACCGCCCAAAACATGGTTTAAGATAATTATTATTATTTATACTTTTTATACTTTTAATTTTAAACATTGGTCCACAATAACGTCAATATAATATACCAGGTATGGACTATTTAATTATTAATATGAATTTCAATAATATTATAAATATATTTTTAACGTAATGTAACTCACTGAAAAAAGGACGAGAAGTCGAAAGCTTGCGACATAATTTGTTTTATATTCTCATTCCGTATATAGTTATTAATTTTTGTGACTGAGTTAAATCTTGTTTTGTTACTAGTGAATAATGGGTGTGCAAAATCAAATAGCCGAAAGGCGAAAACTTTGGTCTTGAAATAATAAATTTCGCAATCAATCTGACTAGTAATTTCTTAAACTTGAAATAAACTACGAAGGACAGGCCTCATCGTTAGATGGCGTTGTAGTATACGATTTTTGTTTTATTTTTGTCAAATTTTCCAACTTCAGAGTCAGCAGACACAAATGTCAAATAAAAAATATATTTACAATGGTCGGGGGATGTTTAACCTGACTAATTTAGTCACTAAAAAATATTTCTTTTGCACATTAATTTGAGCTACAATATATAATGTGTATTTGAGGGAATCAGATTTTTGTTTTTTAATTGGGATCATTGTTTTTTTATTTACGAATCTTAAAGAAATGGAAAAATATTATTCCAAACTTTCAGATAATAGTTGTTGAAAGTTCAGTTTATCTAAAACACTTTAAAAAATATGCCAATTTTAATCAAAACTATAGTTGAACTAAAAAAATGAAATTTGAGATGTACCTTTTAAAAAATTAATTATTGTCAATTGTTGACCAAAGTCTTACGTTGAACAATTGAACAATATATAGGTACAGCTGCAGGTGTTAACAATGTAAAGCATAAGATAATAAGTCGTTGGTATAGTTTTTTTTTAAATACAATAATTAAGAGTCATTTTTTAAATAAATTCAAAGAAAGAATTATTATTACTTGTGAATTTCGAAAAAAATGATGAATATGTTTTTGATTAAGATCGACAAGAAAATACCATTTAAATTGTTTTGTTATCTGTTTATACTTTTTAGATATTATGTACAGTGTACAGCATAATATATTTTGTGTATACGTCATGGTTATAGTTTGTAATATTACGATTTACTAGACAGTTTACCTGGTCAACTTTACCAAAACATCACTATATAAGCAATTACCTACTACCTATGTATGTTGACAAATTTGTATACAGGGTGATTTTTTAAGTATGCTCACCCTCATTTTTCCTTCATTAGTAAATTTATTCAAATTCTGATTTCTAGAATTTTTAAGTAGGCCTAAGACCATTTTTTCAAATTTCTGATATTAATTGTACTATACTGAGTACCTATCCTGTGGCGATAAAAACTTCTGTTTTTCAAATGAGAACCCCTCTTTTTTACTAAAAAATATTTAACGGATTATTTTTTTGAAAATGTTGATGTGTCTAAATGAGGTTCTAATGCGTAGTTTCTGTGTTGTTAAAATGTTTATACTAAGGATAATAATCCTTAAAAATGGTTTTATAAAAATAAAAACTATAAGTAACGTTAGATTTAGTATTTATTATACTTGATTCGTTTTTGCAAATTATTTATATTGATAAATCAATAGTTATTACTAACTTTTTCAAATTATTTAAGCCTCTTATCTACTTAACCTATTACATATTATTATTAGATATATTATCCTTAAAACACAAAGTTACATAACTCAAAAACTACTAGCTTAAATTTTGATTTAGATTCATCAAAATTCTTTAAAAAAAAATATCGGTTTAATAATCTAAAATAAAAAAGGGAGGTTCCTATTTGAAAAACTGAAGTTTGTATTGTCACAGGATCATGCTTAAGTGGTACAAAAAATTTCAATGATTCGA
Organism: Myzus persicae; assembly: GCF_001856785.1. Classification (NCBI taxonomy): domain Eukaryota; kingdom Metazoa; phylum Arthropoda; class Insecta; order Hemiptera; family Aphididae; genus Myzus; species Myzus persicae. Next base: position 172,254 of record NW_019102182.1, on the reverse strand, counting down.
AAAACTGGTCTTCAAATGTATTTAAAAATTCCAAAAATTTGAACTTTTATAGGTATATGCATGATTTAAAGATAAAAATATGATGAGCATGCTTAAAAAATCACCCTGTATACCTAAATGACTCATTTTCTTCAATGACTTCAGCAGAATAAGTAGTGACTAATGATATACTTATCAATAACTGAGAAAAGTTATTATTGTTCTTTAGTTAGATACACCAGTTTTAATATTTTTATCTAATTAATTACGCATTTTGTATTATATCTTCTAATTATTCTGAATTACATAGTATACAAATATTAAAGTATGTACTTACTTCAATTACTTTTCAATCATTAAATTAGTTATAAAATCAAATACCTAATAACGTTATCTTTCAAGAAATTATAAAATATTCCCTACAGGTGGCTTCATATACAACGACTAAGTGTATAATATTACCATATTGAAAATTCCATAACATTATTGAGTGTACCTAATACTCAATATACCGATACAGGTACCTATATAAATATCTTTCGTAGTGAAATTCGGTCACTTTATACTTAACAATTGAACTTGTACTATACAAATTGAAATAGTCACTTCTCGACAATGTTTATTGGTGTCACGCGGGTAATCGTAGGTTTTATTTTATATTTTAATGTTATTAGTAGTACACCTTTGTTTAAAGTGAATCAAATCATACAACTAGTGAATAACATTCCAAAACACACATGGAAGGTAAGACATATTTGAACTAACTTAAGAACGAGTTTCAGTTAAGGTGTCTTAATGTCTTTTTAAAAAAACATGTACATTTATGTTTATTCAATTGAAATATCCCACCCGTATTCCATTTAACCTGGAAAATGGTTCTTAAACAAGTTGCACTACAACGACTATATATTAATATTAATCATTAAACTATAATATTATAAGGGTTAGGCCAATAGGAGAATCATATTAAAACGTGTTTAACAGTTTGAATGCCTACAACCAGTAAACCTACTGACTACTGTCAATTATTTTGTTTTTATAATATAGGTAACTGGTATTTATAGTATAGTATACCTACCTTAAAAATAAACAATTTTGGACTTTGAAAACAATTTAATAATCTATATAGCAGTGTTGAGTTTTAGCAGTGTCTAATCAGTTGTAAGTATCAAAAAGTTATATAAGCCAGTTATGTTGAGTACATTATTGTTGTAACAATATGTAAAATTTAATTATGCCAGTTGCTTACGTCAATTTTTAAGTAACTTTTAACTGTAAATCATTATACTTGTGTTGTGACTTTGTAACACACACACATCCCTTATCTAAAGTTGCATTTAAATAAAAATTAAACTTTCAATGCGTATGTTGCAATTTTAAAATATTTTGACGTGGATTAAATGATGATGACAATCGGTTTATTTTTCAAAAAATATCGATATAATTATTGCATAGGTGCAATTATTGCATACTACCCATAATGATTTGAAATCTGAATACAATAATTTTATCATACGTGTTACCTAAGTCGTGCATTGAACTATTGGCAGGTTCTTTATCTCCAGTCTTCACTTTTCATATTAGTAATATTAAAAAGATAAGTATTAATATATTATAAGTGGTAAATGTGTATTATTTTATTTTACAATATTGGTGGTATAATAATTGACAAGCATACTGTCTGTGTGTCGTGTGGGTAAGTGACACGTGTTATCCATATTCCATACTTCGTGTCAACATAATACATGTATATTGTATATTATAGTTCGTCATTTGCTGTTCATTTATTTTATTCTCCTATGTAGTATAAAATAAACATAATCAGTAGGTACCAACGTTCTGTACATAATGTTTTTAAATTAGATTTTGCAGTATTTTGGAATCGACGTTTTGATAAATATATATACGTGTACTTAATAAATAATAACACGAACAGTTAATACACGAGGAGGGAAGTTGTCTTGTGATGCAACCCTTCAGAACTATATATTTAAACAATATTTTATCCTACCTATAACTTATAAGTAGTTTAGACTAATTGAGTAAGTAATTCCCGTATCTATAGTATGTATGGAGTTCTCCTAAACTTCCAAGCCCAAGGTGGCAAGGTGTACATATTTTATACCAAGCTTGTACCGCGAAATTTTAGGTTAATACATATTTACACATAGCCACTCATATTATATTACATTTATATTATTATATATTGATATTAATATAGTAAATATATCAATATATTATTTAAGGCTGGAATAAATTTACATCCAAGTTTTTTGACGAACGTTTCACATCGCATGGGAGTTCTACCACGGAATAAACTAAGTGAAAAGGACATTCTCCCCACATATGATGTATCCATTGATTCTGAATCTCTGCCGGACAGTTATGATGTTACGCAAACATGGTCTAAATGCAAATCGGTTGTTTCAATCAGAGACCAATCAAATTGCGGATCTTGTTGGGTGAGGGGTTTCACCATTTTTTATCATTCACTTTCTAACGACTAAAAAAGCTCAATCAGCCATCGAAATTTATATTCATGTAAGTACATAACATATATATATGCATATATAGGCCCTATCAACTGCTTCTGCATTTAGTGATCGTCTATGTATCACCTCAAATATGAGTGTTAATAAAGTCTTATCTGGTGAATACATAAATTCGTGCTGCAATGGTAAATGTGGTGACGGATGTAACGGTGGTCATCCAGAAAAAGCGTGGAAGTTCATAAAGAGAAACGGATTATGTACCGGAGGTGAATACGCTTCTAACGAGGTTAGTGCCATATGTAATAATTTTTTAAATTTTGTGTTTTCAAAAACCGTATCAGATGATAATATGCAATATCTTTTATTTTTTGTCTAATGGTATTTTAAATAACAAAACTTAAAAGTAAACATTGTATTCGACCACCTATCTGCAGCTATAAATAATATTTTATTCAGTAGTCGAAGTGGCTTCAAATAAGTGGTGGAATGAAAAATGTAAATTTTAAAAAGTGGAGGGATGCCATCCCCTCGTATCTCCGAATTCAACCACTCTAGTGGTATATCGACGGAATCCCAGAAAAAAATACCAAGGAAAAAAGAACAATTAAAAAAAATTTTATATTTATTAATTGATTATGAAAATTTAAAAAATTTTAAAAATACATATATTTGTAATTAGTGTGTAAAGTGATCACTTATTACTCAAACATTTGCATGGCCCTAATGCTCATTGAAATTACCTATATTGCAGAACTACTTAAGAACGTTCGGTATCCAATCTCCGTAAGAAAAAAGTATATTTCATTTAATATTTAAAAATATTGAAGTATAAAAATGTATTTCTTTTGAAAAATCTATTACAATTTTTATCCTAACATTGATATAGGAAGTAGGTCATTTAAGATCACTTTTTTGGCGTGTCTTCCCACGTCGCCGAAACCCAATTTGCCGAATCCCAATTCGCCGACATCCCAGTTTGCCGACTTTCAATTCGCCGACACCCCAGTTCGCCGACTATTTATTTACATGTTCCCAATTTGCCGACTCCCAATTCGCCGACTTATTAAAAAATAAAAATAAATACAAATGTATCATGTATAAATGATTATTAATCCATTAAGTCAGTAGATACATTATTTAATTATTATAACTCCATGTATTGGATGATCGTGTTTTTTCGACAATACAACATCGGTATTGTTTTTTAAAATAGCACGACCGCCGCAATTTTGAATACATTTATAATACTCAGTTGTGTCCCGTATTCTATCAATGCGATGAATAAAATTATCGACCACTAGTAAATCTCGTTCTTTTTCAGATTTGATTTTATACCATTCCATTTTTAATTAAATTTGTAATAAGAATAAAGCACTTTTCAATATAGTTATCCTAAGGTTCGCTATAAAGATGGCTTGAGGACTGAACTAAATTCACCAATCTATACTACATATTATCGCTATCTTATCCGTTTTCGATAAGATCATTGTCAACTGTCGGCGAATCGGGAAAATGAAAACTTTATTAATAATTTGTCGGCGAACCGAGACGTCGGCAAACTAGACTGTCGGCGAAAAGGGAATATTTTAAAAATATTTTAAAACTGGTATATTTGTCGGCAAATTGAGTTGTCGGCGAATTGGGATTCGGAAAAGTGGGTATGAACCCTTTTTTGGACCCTTTTTGAACTAGTAACTTTTCAGAATTCTGTAACCACCATTTTCGACCAGTAGATTATTTTGGTCACCAATTTTAAAATCAAAGTGTAAGAAACATACAATTTAATCATGATTATTTTTGTTTATATGAATTATGTTTGTAATGTAAAAAAAAATAAGAAATAAATTAAAAATAAATATTAATGGACCATATAGGGTATATTATTTTTTGTTCGATAATAATCAATTAATTTATGCATAAATTAGTAGAACATTTAAAAGTACATTTTTTTACAAATACTTTCTATGGCAGGTATACATTATAATATAATACATAGTTTTTTTATTCCATTCGAGCAAGTTGCAATAGTCTACTCTTTTTATCTTAAAAATTATCATAGCCTATATATACTATATAGGTCATTTGAACTTGATGTGTATTGACAATATCTTAATAGTTTATTGCTGTCAACCATTATAACGTTACATAAATACAATATATACATAAAATAATTTACATTAATATAATATAGTCTTTGGTAATCTTTATTTAAACGTGATGGTATTTACTGAATCATGTAGGACAAAATGAATTATTTAACTCTTTCTACCAAGTAGTTAAGGTATTATATTCTTTAAATATGCTTTAATTTAGGGATGTCAGCCATATAGTATAGCTCCTTGTCCAAGAAATGCAAACTCCTGCTCTAAGGAAAATGAAGATACTCCCCAGTGTTTCAGAGATCAGTGTACCAATAACAACTATGAGACTCCATTAGAATCAGATCTGTACTATGGTAGGTAAATATTAAATACATTTAATTTCAATATGTTTACCAAATTGTCAATATATTTTTGTTGTTATTTTATTTTTTGTAGCCTATAAAGTGTATTCTGTTAAACCAAAACCTGAAATAATTATGGGGGAAGTATATAAAAATGGACCTGTTGTGGCAGCAATGAAAGTCTATGAAGATTTCTTATGCTATAAAGGAGGTAAGTAGGTACTTTAATAGGTAATCACACCACACTTACGAACAACAGATACTAATATCACTAGTGTCATTGTCGCACACATCAACGAACATTTAATATTGTAACATTTAATTTATATTGCTTTTTTTAGGAATATATCAGTATACGACCGGTGCATTAAAAGGCGACCACGCTGTCAAAATAATGGGATGGGGTCAAGACGACGGAATAGATTACTGGTTATGTGCTAATACATGGGGTAATTCTTGGGGCATGGGTGGAATGTTTAAAATCCGAAGAGGCAGAAATGAATGCGGAATTGAAAACCGTATAACTGGTGGATTACCGAAAGTGTAAAAACAAAATAAGATGATCCAATGACTATTGCTAATAACGTTTTTTTTTCTTTTTGTAAAAGCAGCTTACCACCAATACGTTACATAACAGTCTAACACATAATCATAAGTGGTCTCCAGGGAGGTTTCTCGTTTCAAAAGCACTCTCGCCCATATGGGATTTTATGTTTTGAATATGGGACGCAGGACGCATCCATAAACTATTTATATTGGATAAACTAGCCCCCCCCCCCCTCAGAAAAGTAATTCAACCGCTTATGTATTATATTACGTGTATAATGTATTTATATGTAAGGCCTAAGTCGATTATCGACTATCAAGATCTATATCCATCTTAATGTACCTATAGGTGCCTAATGCGCCTAATTGTGTAAGTATTGGTACTTAAATTAAAAAAAGGTACCTTAAAACATTAGCATTATCCTAAGTTAGGAAATTAGAGGATCTTCCTTTTTTTATTATTTAAAGCTCTTAATTCGTATTTATACTTTATAGTAATAATGGAATTAAAATTATTAACTCGCATAACTTATATAATCATATGTATTTTTAATAATATTAAAAACTTACTTTTTTTAGACTCCTCCTCCCCCCACACACACACATACAAATTTGAAAATGCACCACTGATCCTAATTGGTCTTCTCATATACCCTTTTTATTATATCAACTTCAAGTTCCATTTTTGTGCAAAATATACCATGAATACAATTTTAAAAATTGCACGAACTCCACGAATAAAAAAATATTAACATAATCTAGCTAGATAGTAGCTATTCTAGTATGGTTACGGAATAACAGTCAGATATATAAAATTTAAATAAAATATAGTTTCTGTTTTTAAAAAAAGTATTGAAATAATAATTATTCTATCTAGAAATCAGTTCAGACTACATTTTAAACAGATTTGAAAGTACCGGAAACTGAACTTGAGCAATAGAAATAGTATATAATAAACTATATAAAGTAACATACATTTTAAATAAAACCATAATTGATGTAATGTTTTGGTTTCTAATATGATTATAGCCTATAGTAGGTAGTACAGCTCATATAGGTACTTATTTAATGTATATGAAAATGTTAAAAAGGTTACCTTCTGCTACTCACTTCCGGTCATAATAATGTAATGAACCGTATTGGTACATTTTAATCGAATATGCTTACACACGTTGAAACAATAATTAAAACATGCTAAATCTTATACACACCGCTGTATACGTCGCCGTTAAATTTTATAAATACAATATAATATCAACAATAGGTAATTATAATCTAAAGCGTCTGATTTAAGTGACTATGACGTGTAAACATATAGGTACTCGTTTATTTATTCTTAAACAATGGTTGTATACACGGATACACCATATCTCATTATAGTTGTGTTTGAATCTATGAAGATATGATATCTTATCATCTAACTTTTTATTCATAACTATTTACAGTCTGCAGTACCCACATACAATTATTATAAACTTATACTATTTCTTTATTTATTAATTAATAATATGAAATAACTAGGTAGCATAAATTGGACGGGGTATTTGAAGTTTTCAACTGTATTAGTCACAAAATTGTGCAAATGATATCGATTTCTATTTTCCGAATCTTATTTATACAAAATAGTGAAAATTAATAAAATTTAAAATATTATTGCAAAAGAGGAATTGTGACTTGATTTATAATTCAATAATTTCGTCTTAAATTTACTTTTTGTGGAGAGAATCTGAAAGTGGGTTAGGCATTTAGTTGAAATTTTATATATCTACGAATCTACGGTTATTTTAGATTCAAGAGCGATGAATGTATTGATTTTATAATGATTTTATTTGCATATGTATACACAATACACTATAAGTAGTCGAAATAATGCTTCAATTTTCAATTTCATTATCTTTTCCAGTGGAAAGTGAATCTAGTTGGTGAATTGAGGTCAAAATTTAAAATTCTCAGTGGTTTTTAGAAGCGTCGGGAAAAACAAACAACAAATTAAGGAAAAACGGAAATTTTTACGCAAAATCGGTTTTTGATCAAATCGATTTTGGTTTTTAATGTTGCTTTAAAAAAAATTTAAAATTTAAAACTTGGTATTTCTCAGACATTAAGTTTTAAAATTTGTCAAGAGTTGCATCGTATAATTATATTAATTTTTAGTACACAGAGTGATTCACCAAGCATGCTAGAACACTAAAGAATATGCCGACCAATGATTGCAAAAACAATTCTCAGAGCCAATAAAATACTTGTAGATCAGCATATGAACGGAGTTTGAATTTACCTGTCATAAATGAAGTATAGCTGCAGAAATTACTGTGTTAAAGACATTAATCTGTAAAACTTGATATTGTATTACTAAAACGTAGTAATAAATATGTAACAAATTCAAGAACCTCATAATGTGATGCTTATAATATGATCCCTATGATGCCTTATGCAATATCTATTGATGTTTTGGCATTAGCAGGATGAAGATGGATTTCATTTAGAAATGAAGCAAATAAATCCAATCACAGTTGCAATGGATTTTTATGCATACTCGTATAGATAAATGGTAATTTAAATGGTAAAAATCCAGAAAATGATTTACTGTTTTAACAATAATTTATCGTCGATATATTATACGCATTCGAAAATTGAAAATGAATGTTAACATTACATACATAAAAATGTAATCTATTGTAATCAATCAATTCTGAAAGAAGAACAATACATTCATTTAAAAGATGCAATTGAAAATGATGAAGACTTTACCCATATGGGCCAAACACCAAGTTCAGTAGTTTGTATAGATTGGGAAATGTTTCAACTTTAATGCATTTCTGATATGAACTTATTTAATTTGTAGTATCTGAACCCTCGTCTTTTCCCAGGCAGTTTTTACCTACAATCATTTTCCCTTAACGGCATAAAATCGACAGATGAAAACAACGCACTATTGTATAATATTATAACGTATAATAAATGTAATGGATAAAGTGGCATAAAACATAAACAATTGATTTCATCGATATTTAAATATCGTAAAAATGAGAATGTTTGCATAATGTATGATATATAATCGTGTATACGAATATACAACCGGTTATCGCGAACAAAACAAACTATAATACTTTCTCGAGTTTTGCCCAGTATTTTGATAGTTGTAATTAGGTACTTATTTGTATAAACCTCCCGTCTATCATATGTAGGTGATACATTAGTCATTTCACTATTTCAATAGCATTCAATCTCGCGCCTGGATTATGGCTGCATGCAGTGTCCATGAATTATTTTATTTTGTTAACAACATGACGTTCAACGTAAAAGCCAAAAGGTAAGTGAATATAATACAATATTTGTATATAATTATATTAACAATGTATAGCCGTATAGGTATTAAATGTGTTTTAGTATGATTTTTCTCCTATAAGTTTATAGGCAGGTATAACGAGAACAATTAATCATATTCCTCAAAATAAAAAAAACTTATTCATCCTAAATCTCATTAGGTATTTATAACCGAATGTTATTTATTTTACACTTACCTATATAGTTAATATAATATCGATTGTTGTGATAGACAAATTTCCGTTAATTTTTGTTGGATGTATAGAGACCAATTTAACAGTGGCGCAAACACGTTAGGGGGGGGGGGGGTCCACCTCCTTCCATCCATTAGTACTTTTTGTTATATGTATGGATGTATAAAAATCAATAAAATTTAAATAATATTTTGATATATATATATACATAATACATAATATTATACATATACATATAATTGTATTATAGTATAATTAATATAATCCTTTCCATTGAAAATATCTGTTTACACCACTGCATTACACTGGCGTGGTGTTTGAAAACAACGATAAACTGTTCGGACGATAAAATCTCCAATACATCACTCAGCTAGTTCACCCATAATTCATAATCATATAGAAATCAGAAACTATCTCCAGTGACGAATACGATTAATGAACGACCGCTGGTTACTTTAAGGTGCAGGTACATTTAAATATAGCCCTATGGATCTAGACCCCGATGGACGGTAAAAATGTCTCCAAATAAAATAAACTGTTAATTGTTAAGACAAGATTTATACAGACTTTTGGTTTAATTTATAATTTATAAGTTTTAGACTTTTAATACATTAGTACCTACTCATAACATGAAAAAGTATTCTAAAACTGAAATGGTGTCCAACAGTTGCAAATTAAAAATATGAGTATGTATTTTCTTTTTATGATTCGACACAGGATTTATAAAGCTAGTATTAGCATGACAGTACGACTGTCCGAGAAATAATCTACCTTTAATAATTCTTTGTTCATTTATGTTATTAACATTTTACAATTCAAAATAATAAATAAAACTTATCATAATTTATTTGACCATTTGTGATTTGTGATCCTCGATAGCTTTATTCTTGATATGGTTAAAATATAAACTTTTATCGCAAACATAGTAGTAGTGTATAATAATAATGATTAGCAAATTATCTAATACCTACATAATATTATATCTAACAATAAAAAAAATGATATTATGTGTCTCTAAAATAAATACAAATCAGTAATCACCACACAAATCAATAACTCTTATAGGGTAGTAAAATGATCGATATCTATGTAGGTCTATTGTGGTTAATGGTTATATGACCCTTTAGATATTACGTTTATGTACGAACCTACAACCACGCCTTATGATGTTTATTAGTGAAAATAATACCGTGTACAAATGTTCACAATATTTTGTTAAATAATATGAACAAATAACAAATAAACACGTGTTAAATGTACGTTTCTGTACTGTCCTAAAAGTTCCATAATTGAACAAGGAATCAGGAACGTGGAATGGTTTAGTGCGTAAACAAACGATTTAAGAATCACGATGGTCAAGGGCATTTGGACCGAAGGGAGAGTGGATGGTTTTACTTATTATTGATATCGATCGAATGCGTCGAAGATATTATTATACTGCAGTTATACACGAACGTTCATTATATATTTTCTTGGTTCACAATACTCTACACAAGAAGGTAGTATAGCCCGGTACAGGTTTTAAATGTGTGTATAATTTTTATAATTTTGTGTAATTATTAATTTCCAACCACCATAATAATTATTGTAATTGACAACTTACAAATTGTAATCTACCTGCATATAAGACACGAAACAATCAATACATTTGTATATTTTTAAGTAGATAGGTACTTTCGTTTTCTTTTTTACTCAAACGCATTTTTACGACGACAATCAGTGCATCGATAAGAATTGTTCAGTTATAAATTTATAATATAATCAATAATGTTTAATCGTTCATAAAACACTGAGTACAATAATATCGCCGTAATATCGATTATTTCGTGAACAAAACGAGTTATGCATAGGTTACTTGTAACTTACAAATATATACCAGTTATTATTTCATACGGTAATTTTGCGCAATGTTTATAAGATGTTTATTAAAGATTAAAAGTACCTACTTATATTATGACCAGGTATATTATGTTGAACGGCATAGTTAAGAGTTATGTAATTTGAGTACGATAGTTGGAGGGCGAAATTTTTTTTTGAGTACCTACCTAAATATGTGTATAATAATATATACCTATATACTTATCCATAAAGCGTGTAGCTAACTAGATAATAAATAACGTTATGATGTAAAAAAAAAAACAACAAAAAAACGCGAAACACAACACAACTACATCTCAATACTGCAGGTTATGTTATGTATATGCGAATGGTATAAAACAAATACCGACCGTTAAACGGTTTGTTTCTCGTCTACCGCAGGCGTCTCTTTTACGCTGCATGCATAATTACGTGTATTTGTGTATAATATAAATACGTTGTTATGCATTTATAATGGGCGTATTTTTAATTTATATAGCTGGGCTGTACCACTTTTTTCGATATCCGATTCATTAACGTACATATTTATCGGATGTAAAACTGACAACCCATTATAATCGATTCGATTGTGTAGCACTCTGCACAGTTCATAAAAAAGATACTAAAAAATCAGGACGCTTGAAAAATGTGTCCATCGTCGAAATAAAGTGCCAATGTGATGTTATTATTTGTTCGTAAAAAAAAAGAAAAAAACGGATACAAATATTTATGTATATTGTATACATGGTACATATTATTAACTATACAAAGCCTGTATAGTGTATATGTTATATAAGTACACACGTGGTAAGTGATTCGTGGGACATGCTCATTCAGTCACCCCCATTTTTCCTTTCATAATAAATGTATTCGAATTTGAATTTTTGGAATTTTTATCTACTAAAAGACACTAATTTAAAATACTTAAATTTCAATAAATTACTACTTAAATTGTTAGGCCATTTATACAGTGTTCTGGGGGTTATGAAGATACAAACTTTTTTTTTCAAATGAGAAGTACTTTCCTTTTTTACTATAAATTGTTTCTTGTTAGACAGGAGATTGCTTTTAATTTGTATATACCTATATGAATCAACATTTGAACGATTAGTTTCTAAATTATTAAGTTTTACGTACCTCCTAAGGATAATAGATATCGGGGCTATGGCTATGATTTAAAATAATACTAATTAATATTAGAATATATTAGAATAATATTTTGTAGTTCGGAAAAATTGCCTGAGAATAACAAGTAAGCAATAGATAACTATAGACTAATATTAGGTAGATCTATTATTAAGGATTACCTATTATCTTTATTCTTTAATACACAAAAGTCAATAACTCAGCAAATATTCCTTTACATTTCAATAATTTATGTGAAAAAGATTGGTTTTCATTCGAAAAAAAAGTTTGCATTGTCACAGGACATTCCATAAACGATATACAAATCTAGACATAAGCTCCATATGGTGTAACTATAAAGGTATATATTATAGATCCTTAAAAATAAAAAATATTCAAATGATATATCAGTTGGAATATATGATGATACAGTCTCTAGTATGATCAAACATTGATCTACTGTGTTCAAAATTTAAAATAGTACCCAAACCAAAAATTAACCAGAATAATTTTTATGGGTTCAATTCAGTTTTGCAACCAAAATTACCATGTTGTTGGGGTGATTGGGTAAATGAGTAAATTGATCAATCGTGGTATACGTATAGCATACATCATAATATAAAATACAGGCATCATTATTAATCAATTATATTGAACTCGTTCACTCGTTCAACTTTTATGAAAATGTAAATCTGTTTAGTTTAAATTAAATTATTTTGAACTTGGTTCCTAATTTGGAGAAATTTGAACATTAATATCGTGGTGAATTTTGCGTCAAAGTGTATGTATATGTCAGTTTGTCACAATAGTGAACTAGTACTAGTACGAACTAGTATTGGACTATAAACATGTATATTTAATAATTGAAAAAAAAAAACAAAATGATTGACACATTCAGACAAAGGGCTGCAGAGCGTTAAATAAATAATAAATAGAATGTGAAAACATAATGTGTTATTCTATAATATTTATTATAATAATTGAATTAGTTAAGATGTTTACACTTACTTCCTCACTATTGTTAAACTATTTATAAATGCGGGTCATATGAGATGTATTATAAAGTTGAAGCTAAACAAGTATCAAAGTATTTAATTACTAATATATACACAGTATAATAATTAATAACTAATTTATTAATATGCACGATAACACGGAATTTAGTAGAATCATCGCGATGTGTGAAAACAAGTCTGTTTTATAAAAAAAAAAATGAACTTTGACGAAACAAGTCCCATTCAGCGAAAACGAGTTCAACGAACCAGTTCACGGCCCGAATTAACTTTTCCGCAACGAGTTCTGTGCAGTGTGTAATACGCTATTGCAGTATAGCGTTCGTCGCTATCGCACGGGACTGCTCTCGAAACCCGCTCCAACGGCGTCGCGTGGCCGTCAGTCGAACGCGCGACCCCGGTCACGCGGTGGGGTGTCCGCTACGCACAAATTCGCCGGTCAACCCTCAAAATTTTGGCGCCCCGGGTCGTCAGCCCCACTCGGAGGGGGCGACCGATCGGGCGCCGCCAAGTCAGCAGCTGTGCGGCGCGCGTCAACCGCCCGCCCGCCCCGCCCCGCCAACGATCGGCAGACATCCGCCGTCGACGCCGCCGACGCCGCCGTCGCCGCCGCCGCCGCGGCTTTCTGGCACCGAGTCCGAAGAAACGCGGTCCGCCGGCCTCACTGCGCGCGTGACTTTTGTGCGCCAAACGGAGCTGCGCCTCGCCGTGCGTTCAGCTGCAGTCGACGACATAATATACGACGGGAGCGCAACTCTATTTCCGAAAAATATATATATAAACGTGTAGGCATTTAATACCACGGCTGCAGCATAAGAATACCGCGTGTGTCACCGAGACGACGACGACGACGACGAGGACGGCGACGATCGCCTAATCGGTTCACTGTAAGTGTATGTATAATAATATTATATATATATAGCTCATAATAGGCTACAATAATAGTGATCGGTCCGTCGATTTGGTGCTTGATTTGGAAAATTAATAGTAGGGGTACTCATCATCGGTCGATGAAAAACCCCTTTTCCGTTCCAACCGAATTCATTTTATTTAATCTACTTGAAATACCCATGAAAGGCTTCGCCTCCCCCTCCCCCACACTCGCTCATTATTACACCTTTAAACGTATTAACAAACAAACATTGCAAACCTTATTATTATAATACACGTCTTACTTTAGAGTTTCAACCATACCATATTATAAACGTGGTAGGTGGTTGATTTTTTGCAGGCAATCGAGGTAATACTGGGTTTTTTAAAAATAAATTATGAATAAAGTACCCATATAGTTTTAAATATTTTTACTAAGTCAGTTAGGTATTTATAATAATATATTCTATAACATGCATTACACTTATATTCATATATAAAGGTAAATAATGTATACACAATAATTTTTTGCTTATAATACTTATAATATCTAAAATCAGTCCCAAATTGTAATCGTATATTATTTTATCAAGAACTACGTAAGGACTAAGCTGACACTGCAGGAGATGGCTTTCCTAAGCTAACCTTTCAATTTATCGACAAAATACATTTAACATTGTAAACAAACATTTTTCATTAATCCTAATTTGATCAATATTCTACAAATGAGAATATATTTTTTTAATAATATTATCTTTTTGTCTTTTGTGGTTACAAGTTTGAAGATATATCTACAACCATGGTTACTCATCACCTTCTACCTAAATATTATACGTAATTATTATATAATCACCGTACATCACTGTACGTCTACACCAGCTATCAATACTTACATAAATGATGCATTGTGTAATCAGTTTTTTTTATAAAAAAAAAATCATTCATTATTAATGTTGTAAGAAGTCCTAATAACATACCATCCTTCAAATAAATCCAACAATTCGAAAAAAAAAGTATAGGGGTACTCTAAAAGATCTGAAAATGTAGTTGAGGTTCTCATTTTCCTTGTCCGCTTTCCCGCCACTATTCAAGCACTGGTCAGTGGTCCGTCTCCTCCGGAATTGGGTAGATACGTCAAGTCGACGATTTTACCACACGTACACACGATTGGGATGAGTTGACTTAAGCCACTTTTATAAAATATACATATTGAGTATTATCAGATATGATAAAAAATGTGTACCTATCTATATGTATGTATTTACCCATGCCACTAACGTATATTTTATAGTCGCTGCTGGTGGGTTCCCTGGGGGTAGAATTTTTGTTGGGATATGTTATACGCGCTTGCCATATTATAATTATAAATGCCATATCGAATATAAAATTCAATTGTAAGTTTATTATATATGTACTGATAAATAAACGGGATTTTACCGGGACTTAGAAATTATTAACGTCGTTATACCTCAATATGGCATAGTGACCAGTGTCGTTATAGATGGTACCAACTGTATGTGTACCAAATTATAAGTTTTATAAGTAGTTACGATTCACCAAAAAATAAATATACCATTTCGTCTTAATTTAAGGAAAACATCACAATTGTTGTAATATATTTTTCCTCATTTCATAAAACTAATAAGAAGGCATGCATTATATATTTTTTTATTTTATTGCATAATACAATATTGATAATTGAACACGTATATCGTATACATATTAAATGATTTACACGAGTAGTATAGTTGAAACTATTTTGTACGCTAAAACGTTTTATTTCAACGGAGAAGCTTTTTTCGATCTATTTTGATAACCGTCAGTTATTAATTTATTATATATATATCAATAACATAGGTCAGCATAGTACAATTTTCGCTTTTATTGGAAACAAAATATAATGTACACTGCATGTTTTGAATTGTTTTCAAACAAAATATGAGTTATCAAAAGCATGGATAATATCGGATTGATTATACCTCATTCAATAATCAATATACGTAATCATTAAGTATTTTATTATATAGTTTAACTACATTCGAATTCGTTACAGACAACCTTACAATTTTACAATCATAATTTCTTAATTAACTAAAATTAAAATAGGATTCTTGTACATATAAATGATAATATTTCGAAGAAAGTTTGTGCTCGGATAGATTTGTTATCGTATAGGTCATCACCCACTAGTTGTGTATAACGTATAGTAAACAAGTATATACATACAGCTCACATATAAATGTATACTCTCATATTTACTTCTTATTTCATTATTTCAATGGTCGTTGTAGATATAATTAATAATTATATAAAACTAAATTGAAATATTCTAATCAGTTTTATCATGCAACAAAAATTCCAAATACCTATATCGATGATTATTTTTGTGTATATGTACGTCAATATGTCATTATAAAGGGAAACAAATCAATCCAAATAAATGTTTAAGTAGCTATCACTTATGAATAAAAAAAATACCAAAACTAAACATTTTTTAGAGGGTACATTTGTATTACTTAATTAGTAAATAATGTGAGAAGTAAGACGTATACGTATTACATGTGTAATTTATTTAAAGAACACATTTTGTACTTCAATGATTGTTAGTAAAGTGATAAATTAAAAACTATGAACAAAAGTACTGAAAAGCTAAAAAATGTAATATTAAATGTATTTGAAGTTTGAACTCACTTTTAACTAAAAGTTATCATTTTTATAAAATTATTGAAAATTAGTCATTTTGTTTTTTAGTGTAAATATTTTAAATTAATGTTCAATTTATTTGTTTTGTAATAGTCTATCATGGTTTTCTATTCTCGGGATAAAAGCCCTAAGCTCAGATATCTGAAGTAGTACATCCTGAGATTAATTAAATTAGTTGTAGTAGATTAAAGTAACGAAATTAAAAATTTAATGATTTTCATAAATGAAAATGAAGAAGACTTGATTTATTTATCATTTAGTAATATAGGTAGGTAGCGTCGTATAATATCAAACATATTATTTTAACAATATGAAAATATTCTAGTAGGTATCTATTACATACTATTCTAAAATAATGTACAAACCTATAAATATAAGACAATAATAGTTTAATAAAAAAGGCTCTGAAATAAAACTCACGTATCACTTATGGTTATATACTTCAAAGTTCAAATACTAAACGTCTAAACGACTCGGGCGTAGGCTTCAAAATATAATATTTTGGTTTAATTTTATACAAATGTCAATAATAATATTTATGCTCTAATGACGAGTGTTGTGAATAATAATATTTAATATGATCGATAAAAATTAACTATTAACTATACATTTAACTTTTAACTTTTCAAAAAATCAATTGTGTTACTATTATAAGAAGAATAACAAGGAATATTAAAAACCCAAATTAAAGAAGTTAGTAATTATTATCACTCGTAATTAAATATTAATAGAATCTTTAATGAATTTATAAATAGTAAATATACGAATTAATTTGTCCATATCTTAATACAACACAAGTTTCAATTTTATTAAAAACTAGGACAATTTTAAATTTAGGAAGAAAATAATATAATTTTTTTCAGAATTATTAAACATATTTAAATATGATCCATTTAAAGTTAACTCATACATATTTTTAGGTCTTATCATTTGATCCATATTTATGGTAAATGTTTAATCGTATAAAATATATTTTAACCATTTGAAATAATACAAAAGTGGCAACAGCACACATATTACATACAAACTTATGAAAAAATGTACATTTTAAGATTATAATTAAAATTGTGTGTTAATTTTGC
This sequence comes from Myzus persicae, assembly GCF_001856785.1. NCBI lineage: Eukaryota > Metazoa > Arthropoda > Insecta > Hemiptera > Aphididae > Myzus > Myzus persicae. The sequence continues at coordinate 154,623 of NW_019102182.1, read as the reverse complement.
CAATGTATTTTTTTTTTATTAACAAATTAATTATTAACATAAATTACGATTTAACCAATAATGTGTTATGCAACATTAAACAGTTGTTACTATTGTTTATTAATTTTGATATCTATTTGACTATTCTTTTTTTAATGGAATCTGCATTACCTAAATCAACTTTTCTTATTTATAATGGATAAAAGAATCGTCTAGATCGTTTTAAATGTGTTATACTTTATATAGGTACTGTTAATAGTTTATACATATATCAACTTAAGTCTTGGTGATTTTAATGGAAACATAATGTCTCGTATCTGGGGACTCTATTGGTAAAGGTCAGTGATACTATTTTCAAAGGTCACATTGTTTTGAATATTAAACTTTCAAACAGAATTCTTTTTTTTAGTTCCACATGACCATACTTGGATCAAATGCCTTAAAACTATAATAATATTACAAAAATATATTAATATCTTATAAAAGATACATGTTTATTGTATTATCACTGCAATGTCAATGAAAGATTCCCATTTACCAAAACACCTATTAAGATAAATTATGTTTAATAATTCTTTAAATTTAATAAAACATTCATGACATTTTTTTATAAATTTAGCAAAATATTTGTGTTCTTAAACATAAAATAAATATGAAATACTATATTAAAAAAAAATAATAATTTAAATTATTTTAACAGTATTATAGGTATATCGTTTTACCTAAATACGCAATATGAGTACAATGGTTTCGTACATCTTAATTTGTGTAACTTTTATAATTTATTATTTTCAATGTAACTGCATCTAATTTGTGCTACAAATTCAAAATCGGTTAATCTCCACTCAAATTGTAGTGGTAAAAAACAGTTGTCAGCCTTCGAAATATACTAATTAAGTAGGTTGGTTAGTATAAATAATTATTTATCTGAAATTTCTATGAGTTATATAATTTTAATCGTAAAATATCTAATATCTTTTAACTAAATATTGCGATACTTGCGGATTTGCCAAATTAAACACATAGTAAAATATGAAAAATAATAATATTCAAGGAAAACTAAAAAATAATAAAAACAAATAGGTAGGTAAAATAATGAATTACTTTTAAATATATTAAATACTTTTCATCATAAATAAAATTGTATCTATCTTGTTGTGCAACACATTTACAAGTACACACTGAACAGTGGACACTAACACATACTAATATTTTCTTTCATACTACCTATTAATATTTGTTTATAGTGTTTAATACTATATATTTTAATCTAATTTAAAGGATCTTCGTATTATAAACTGATAATATTACAATAGACTATGTAAATAAAAATTAAGAGAAAAAATATTAATCAATAATTATGTAGGTACTACTTTAATATTTTATATACAAATTTATTTTTGTATTCTTGCTTAGACACTTCCTATTATATTTTTGAGCTTTTTTTTATATGACAAAATATCGAATGTAATATAACTAATTAATGATCAATATAATTTACTTTGATGATAGACTAATTAAACTTAACATTTAAAAAAATGTAAAATGGATAGGAATGTATGCATTTCAATACAACACTTGTAGTGGAGTAGCAGGGATTATGAAACGAGGGAGGGGGTCAAACAATAATTGTTCACTTGACTATATTAATATATGTCCACGTACCCCTTTAAAATTTAAAGTATAGCCACAAACCCTTTCCACATATAAAAACTATTTTCGATTATTAGTTATTAATATTTTATTGTTAACTATTCCTATTATTGGTCTATTACTTTGACTTCGCCGGGGAAAAAATAATAAACTATAAAATACGGTGATAGCCGTTCGTTGAATTTTGGTTTAAAATAAGAAATAATTTGTGAGCAAATCAGATTACTGATTAGCCAGTTTAAGTATACCTCCATCAAGAAATTAAACAATAAATGTATACACACAGATTTTAACATTGTCAAATGAGTTATTCGGGGAAAATTTTTTAAAAAAGTCGCTGTGAAAACCGGATAGATGGCGCCAGAGGGTATTCTTATTTTCTCGCTCAATTTTCCGGGGTTGGGAGTTGACTTTATACAATTATGCATAAAACCTGCTCCATGGTTTGGCCTAAAAAATTAAATAAAGCCCTCTTGGAGATTTATCCAAGTGATACTGGAAACAACCCTTGGAAAAATTACCAATTTATAATTAATGACAATTACTATTAAAATGATGCCTCTTTCAGGTTTTCAATTTTTAAGTGGTAAACATAAATATTTCTGAAATAAAAAGTAGCTGGGATCACTCCTTGCTAAGTCTAGCACCTGCCTGTGGAAATTCCGTCAAAATCAGTATAGATGTTTCGAAGATTAGCGTGAACAAATATACAGACACTTCAATTGCGTTTATTTGGGCAGATTATAATATTATACTACCCATGTCAGTGTGATATCTGTTGTTATGTTGATTATGACTCTTGAAATCTATTGAAGTCTTGGAAAACAACATAACTATAGGTAAATTATAGGTTTAATATAAGTGTATAATTTATTATAAAAATGTATTTTGGGATTTTTTTTAATGAAAAATGATGTTTGATTATTATATGATTTTCATAACTATTAGAGAAATAGACTAGATCACTATTTTTTTTTTTTTAAGTAAAGTTATCTGTATGACTGTATTCTATTTATACATTATATGTATTTACTCGTTATAGTAACTACAGAATTAACTACGTACGAAGTGGTTTTTAAATTGTCCACTAACAAGGTTTATCTAAATGATATACCTACCTTTAACTTTCAACCTTAACTATCTAACTTTTGACTGAATGATATAGGTGAACTAAAAATTTAGAAATAAATCAACTTGAAATGATTTATAAGAATATATGATACTATGTTATGATGATAAAATATTATAGGTACACTTACATTTATGGGCAACATATTATGTTATTATTAATTAATTATTTGTATTAATTAATTATTTATACTAATTAATGCCTTGTATTAATGATGAATGTACACCAACATTTAATCAACTGCATATTTTTCACTGTACGTTTGCTTGTATTAGTTTAATAGCATCATTACATGCATTAAATAAAACAATGTTATGTTCATATATTTATATATGGAAACGTAATGTTACAGGATGCCAGATAAAGTGATAGTTTTGAACGAAGGACCGCCGTGGGGATTCAGAATGACTGGTGGAAAAAATACAGGATCACCATTGAAAATATCAAGGGTAATACAGTGATTTTTAATTTATTTTAGTCTATAGTCTATCGACACCAAACCTATAGTAATATATCGATAACAACTACTGTGGGTTTACTTCAGTCTCCCTAAATTGGTTATTTGACTTGATATTGGTGAAGCACAGCAAATGTGTTTACGTACAAAATATATTTAAAAAAATCATACATTTTCTACGTCGGTACTATTTATGTATCTCCCCTCAAAAAAACCTCATACTGATGTAAAATTCACATCGTAGTAGGGATAATAAATAATAACTAATAATATATGATAAATTAAATTATATCTAAATGTATTATTTAAATACAATATATCGGTTATAACTTATAAGTTTAAAAAGTGTGCAATTAAATGTGTGACTGTACGACGCGTGACAAAATATGTTTTGGGTACGAGTATTTCAATATTAATTAAATTAAATAGTTGGGTATTTATTAAAATATCATCCTTTTAATATACAATATCTGGTAAAAGTGAAAATATTATATTGAATAACACGAAACCATCACTTGATTGCCATATAAAAGAAAACGTTTATTGCCTTTAAAAAATAAGTGATTTGAATTATTTTCACATACTAAAATAATGAACCTACTTAAACGTATTATTGAATAATATAATTTATTTGGCATTTTATTAGTGGTACCGTAACGTTACGTCCAATTAAAAAGAAAAATACATTGCAAACTAAAAATATAACAGAGCTAAAAATATTATTCATAATTATTTGTTGAAATATAGGTTAACGTTTGAATATTTCCCAGTGGTCTTTTATTTTTATTATTTCAATAGTTTATACCGTAAAAATACATTATTTACTTCCTGGGCGCTATATGCCAAAACACCTTTGTACCTACCGTATGTTGGAATACTTGTAATAATATCATCGTTTTTAAACAGACGAGCAAATTGTTTGTTAATTTAAGATTAATTTAAACCACAGTGTATTATTATTAATTATAATAATTTATTCTAATCAACCAAACACTTCATAATCTGTCGAAACAAATATGAAATCATTATTTACTATCGAAGAATAGGTAAAAAATAAATTAATATTACTGTTACTTACTGTAAGAAAACCAGTTGAAGAGGGAAATCCATGAGGGCGTGAATTAAATAAAAAAAATTGCCCAAAAACAGTCAATATAATCGAATAAAGATGATAAACATGGTCCATATTATGCAACCACGAAATCATAACTTCGACTGATATATATTGTAAGCAATCTTCTCCAAATTTTAGCAAATGTGATGCCACTTCCAACAAGTAGCACACATTCGGTATTCTTATTTTCTGGTTCGACGATTCTGTATAGGTTTTCCTTTTTTTCTGTTAATGTACAGGTCTTACTGGTAATGTAGGATCACTTTACCACTGTGTAGTTCTTTACTGAATTTGCAGAAATCCGTATGGCAAGTAATAAGCAAATTATTACTATTATTTTATTGTAAACATATTCCAGATCCTCGTATAGATTACTATTAGTATGCTATTATGGGAACATATTCATTTCATGGGAACCACAATAACCAACGGGTAATACATTTTTATTTATTATATTCAATTGCTTTTGAAGAAACTCCTCTGTAATAATTTTTTATCCGCCTCCATTTGTGAGTTCATAATTTAATTTCATTCCGAAACATTATCGATGGGGTTTTAAATTCGTTGGGGGGAAATAAAAATGCCCTAACCCCCCGTTTATTTTCACCTATGCTCGTATTTAGCGCCTGCCTCCCATGATAATATATACGTTGGCTTCGGGCCATGTTTTCAAATAGTGTATCGAGTGCGGTAAAACTACGACCGCCCGCGCGCGGTCGGGGATAGGTTAAGATCGTACATTATTATATAGAAAGAGCTCGTTGTGCCCAGTATAAATAGCACACGGAGAAAAATATTTCACTTGTGCGATGCGCTGCCGCCGTAATCGACATTGGAGTACTGACAAAACGAAAGATATTGTCGCAGAAAACCCATCGTGCGTATATTGCAGTCAAGCATATATTATATATTCGTATTATAAGACAACGCTTGACGTCATGGATTTTCGACAATAAACACGTGGCCCTCGGCCACTTGAGATTTTTGGTTTTATTTTTTCCGCCTCTTTTCCATCGTCATCATCGCCCTGATGAACCATTGTTTCGTGTTTGTCTCATACTGATGAAAACTGTGTGAGCTTGTATTGCAGGAGTGGTATTTTGAAAAAAAAAATTTATTATAATCGATCGGCCCGATTCCCCATCTTCACTATAATAATTCTAACCTAACCTACGAAAATATGTGCTTAGAACTGTTGGTTTTCACGAATAAGCATACAATAATATTAATTCTAATAACGTCACTGTTTTTTAACGAAAATCACAAGAAAAATAACCAATTAATAAATAGTTCTATTATTATAAATAGTTATATTAGGTTGTTGGTAATAAATACGTTTTTTAAAGGAGTACAGCTTAGAGTAGTAAAGAACAGTAAAGAATACCAGTTTTTGGTATGTACTAGGTAGGCAAACATAAATCATAATGTTTCATAACACTCGATTATGCTTCCTAGATCAACCCTTTAATATTGTGTTAAGTTGATTTCTCTATATACCAAATATTAAATAACATAAAATATAAAATAATGTAGAGGTGGCTATATAGATATTTAGAGACGAGGATTCTTTAAGCGCAAAACGCTCAACAATTATAAAAAAAGTATTAACGTTTTTGAAAGAAAAAAATATTTATGCTATTATTGGTACTATATTGTTATAATTTTTTTAATTTTTACTTTTTTTAATAGGAATATGCATATTTTCGATCTCGTACTTTAACAGTTTATAAGCGGGGCACTACTCCACTCCGTTTATCTAAATTAGTACTGGTTCGTAAAAAATAAAAAAATTCAAAAAAGTGGTTTTGTAATCACTTAAAATTAAATAAAACAATATATTTAAAAACAGTAGTACTTTTCGAGATGTAGAGATGTAAAAATACTTATTGTTCATTAAATATTGAATGTAGATCTATATTATTATCAAATTAGGAAACTATTGACTTGTTTATTTTTTTTTAGAATGTCTTTGACGTTGCTTTCCTAGTTAAAAATGTTTCCATAATTAATTTTTACTCTGAATTTTCCGACCTTTAAATGTCGTTGTTTGTAATTTTAATTAATTCTTAATCCATCTATAAATTTTATTATTCATTTCGAACTTTATAATTATTAATAATTAACTTAATAATTAAAATTAATTTAATTTAATTTAAATCTTAAATGTATTCATTTGACAGAAAATTTGAATTTTTTAATCATAATAAATAAATGTTAATAAACTTTTCTTAAAAATGGAATTTCAGTAGTTTTTACTATTAAATATAAACACTTCAAATTAATTAGAAAAAATACTATTCATCTTTACATTTTTTATGGCTTTTAAATTTTTACGATGAAATTTTTTTAAATGCTTAGAACTTGCATATTTTTCATGTGTCATTAATTGATGTTTTTAGGACATCAACTTCCGAGTTCTAGTTATTATTATACACGTATCATAACTATTAGAAGTTTAACCAATAGCATTAATTTTCATCTGTATTACCATCACCATGTGTTAATGTAGGTAGGTATGTGTGTTCACAGACACGTCAGTGCATTACATTACGGTAGTCACTAGTCAGTATATTAGGTTAAATTATATACATTTATGATGTAAATTATACTATTATATCAGTTATCAAGGACATATTAATTTTCGTATAGTAATTATCATTGTGTATACATGTATTTATAAATTTTTTTACGTCATTATTGGCATCAGTCGTACCCAGAAATAAAATTGTCAGTTCCAAGTTTAAAGTGATAAAGTATTTTGTTTGACTGATATACTAAGAATTATAAAAGATCAATGGACGATGATATGGTATTACCGGATAGGAATTGATAAAAAAAAAGTGATTGTGTGTATTCGGAACTGTGATACAGTTCTCGGAACCATTCGGTCACATCCTAGCTAGTACCTATATTATAATCAACCGCATAAACGTGTAATACGGTTATTATTATTTTTCAACCTTAACAGCTACGATGAACTGGTTACAGGGGGACGAGGTGACCGAGTGGTCTGACTCTTCCGCTGCGACGCAGCCGGTCGCGGTTCGATCCTCGGCCACCGGGCGGCATTTTTCTCCGGACAAGTCGCGGTGACCGGAGAGCAAGTGCTGCCATCCCCCACCCCCGGGGCATGGCAGAAACCTACGGGTGCCCCATTCGAAATTCTGCCAAAACAAACACACACGTGT